>NC_057810.1:134304358-134346697 GCF_018294505.1 Triticum aestivum | reverse complement strand
GGGGGGTCTTTCTAGTTCGCATGCATATATACACCATCTATAGCTCTCTCTCGCACACTATGTATGATACTCTAGCTAGTCCAAGCTAGATATCTTGGGTGCACTCATCGTACGCACACAAATTGCTTGGCTCTTTGCCCGTAACTCTCTCACGCACCACTCTGTCCTCTCGGAGCTCTTCCCCCCTCTCTCAAACTCTCCATCCACCTGGGTCACACATACACATGCATATCTCACTCGCACTCGATAGGCCCATCTAAAACTCTATCTCTCTCCCTCATTCTCTCTCCATCTCACACGCACACACACACACAATCTCATGCCTAGCTAGCCAAGTATGATGGTATCTCACTCAGTTGTAGGCACACATAGCCCCCCTATATGTATATGACTAGCTAATCTTAGTCTCCATCACAAACATGTGCATGGTCTATCTCGATTTCTCTCGGGGCATCTTTCTATCGTGCACGCACTCCCTCGATCTCCCACCCATATAGTCCCCTCACGATCTTGAGGGGATCTCTCTATCACAAACACACCCTCTCTCCCTCCCCATGCGTCCATGCCATCCATGTGTCCCTCTCGACCTTTGTTCCTTGTTGCCCAGACCTCTATTGGACATGTGCTACAAGGGTGTCTCTCTCCGTTGCAAACAATCACACACTAGTTATCTTCATGTATCTCCTCGCCTCGCTTTTCCATCTCGGAGATGCATGCGTGATATGTTCGCATAAGAAATGAAAAAACACACACTCTCTCTAATTTATCGTTTGTTGTCACTTTCTCTTTCACACACATACTCTTTTTGCACACTTACTCATTCTCCTTCACACGCACTTGATCTGTCTCGACTGAGGCACTCTCCTCGGTCCATAGCATATAGATTTATTGAAAAGTCAAACATCATAAAGTTTGACCATGTACATGGAGAAAAAGAATTACATCTAGTACGAGAAACATATACCATTAGATTCACCATGAGATGTAGTTTTGTATGATGTATCTTTGGTATTTCAGATATAAATAACATTTGCGTAAACCTGATCAAAGTTTCCAAAGTTTGACTTCTAAAAAATTTACATGCACTCCATTGTCGAGCGGATGGAATATCTCTTCCCCCCTCAGCTATCTGACGCACCACTCAGCCTATCGGGGCTCCTCAATCTCTCTCAAACTTTATTGGTCAATTTGGTTCGTGACCTGACCCTCATGCCTTGATGGCCAGTACTGCCTGGTGTGGACGTGAGATGTAAAATATTTCTGCCTGGCCAGGCTTGTGTGGTGCTGAAGTGTTTGGTTCATGCCTGGGCCAGGCAAAGCATCAATGTCCCATCAATCAATCCATGCATCAATTATTTAATGCTAATATCCATCCATGTTGTTGTTAGCCTCGCGGCCGCACGACCAGGCACGGCCAGGTGTTCGAAATTGGTCGCCTGGGCCAGGCTACCTGCAGTGTCTGGAGTTCAGCCAGGCTAATTAAAGTGCAAGGGAACCCTGGCCAGGCGGGCTTTCTTTTTCATAGGGTAGCAACCAAACAAGCGTGCATGAAATCCAGCCACAACTCCAGGCCAGGCAAAAGATGCTCACGACGCAAGCCAAACTGACCTTATATCTCCCCGGTTCACACATACACATGTCTCGCTCACGCTATACATATAGACCCATCCAACACTCTCCGCCCTTGTTCTCTCTCCATGTGACATGCACCCCCCTAAGTACCATAATACCTCACTCCATCATAGGCGCAAGCACTCCCCCCTCCTAAGTATGATTATCTCTTACTAGCAATCAGGAACACACGTATTGTCTCCTTCCATCCATATGTCTATCTCGATACCTCTTGGGGCATCTTCTATCGCGCACACACCTTGTCACTCGATCTCCCACCCATGTAGTCCCATCACGATCTCCAGGGGATCTCTCTATGACAAACATACACTCTCTCCTCCCCATGTGTGCATTTTCTCCGTACATCTCTCTCGACCTCTCTCCCTTGTTTGTCAGACCCCTCTTGGCCACGTGCTAGGGGTCTTGCTCTCTCGGTTCCAAACAACCACATACTATCTCCTCACCTTGCCTCTGTTGTCGAAGATGCATGTGTGATATGTTTGCATAAGACACGCATGCTTTTATCGTGTGTTGTCCATGTCTCTTTCACACATGCACACACACTTTTCTCTCTCTCTCTCTAGTTAGGGACTCTGTCACGTCCATAAGCATATGGATGTTTTGAAAAGTCAAACCTCAGAAATGTTTGACCAGGTATATGTGGAGAAAAACATTTACATCTGGAACGATCATTAGATTCATCACAACATCTACTTACTTCATACTATCATTTATCTTTGGTATTGTAGATACAAGTAATTTCTTTATAAACTTGGTCAAAGTTTCAAAAGTTTGACTTAAAAAAATTGTTGGAACTACATTATCGAACAGAGGGAGTAGCTCTTTCTCTCTCTCTCTCTCTCTCTGCTATCTCTCACGGGCCTCCCCTCTCACTCGAACTCTCCATACCGACGGATTATACTCTCACTGTGTCAGCGTATAGCTCCATATATTGTTTAGTTGACTGGTCAACGAATCCACATGCTGCCTTGTCAGCTCATGTTCTGTATCTTCGTGTGCTGGCCCATGTGGCAGTGGGTAAAAATAAGTAAACTATAGGCCCATCTGACACGCGGTGAAGTAAACAAAGTTGAAACCACTCGGGGTAGAACCCCGCACGCTAGTAAATTGAGGGCGCATTGAGTACAAACTTCTTGCGCGCGAAGGACGCACTCGCGCACAATTCACCGCTGCGCGGCGGCATGCACAGAAGGACGCACTCGCGCACACCCAGCACACAACACACACCAGCACACATGTACACCGGTGTCCCCGCCGGTTGAGATGGACGGCGAGGCAGCCAACAAGCGAAGGCGGCTCGAGCCAAAACCGCATCCGGCGAGCATGGACTTCATCAGCAGCCTCCCCGACGACATGCTGCTCGTCATCATTGGCCTCCTCCCCACCAAATCTGCCGGGCGGACCGCCCTGCTCTCCCGACGGTGGCGCCCCCTCTGGCGCTGCGTCCCCCTCAACCTCACCGTCGACATCTGCCTCTGCGACGGGGATTGCAAACGCATGGCCGCAGTCTCCAAGATCCTTTCATCGCACCCTGGGCCAGCCAAACGCCTTGACATCTGCATGTTCAGTACCAACTGCAAGGTCCAACCCAAGTTTGACGAGTGGTTTTTATCCCCCGCCCTAGACCAGCTCGAGGAGCTCAGCTTTGAAGCTGGACGATGTCGCTCTCTGCCGCCGTCCGCGCTCCGCCTCACGCCAACGCTGCGCCGCGCCAGCTTCAGCTCCTGCTACCTTCCCCAGATTAATGCCGCGCCTGCCCTTCTTCTCCCTCAACTCAAGCAGCTCGACCTCTTCGACGTTGTCATCTCGAAGAAGGCTATGGAGCACCTGCTCCGCAGCTGTACTATGCTCGAGTACCTTCGTCTTGAGCAGATCCATGGGTTCATTAGCCTCCACATCGCCTCGACGAATCTCCGATGGATTTATGTGTCTTGCTGGCCCCGCAACAAGACATCAATTCGGAAGAGATCACTCTAGCTGTTCCATGTTATGGTCATTGAGAATGCGCCTTTCCTTGAGAGATTGCTTGTATCAGATCTAGAAGGTCCAACAAAAATCAGGGTCATTAACGCGCCGAAATTGACAGCGTTGGTGTACTCGTCTGCCAAATTCTCTGAACTCTTTATTGGATCCGTAATCGTTCAGGTACAGCACACATCTTCTTCTCTGTCTTCTTGAAATTCACATTTTTAAATTTATTCTTGATGTATTTACGACCGTCTTCCAGAAAATGATTCCCACAAGCTTGACCCAGTCCATGCGCACAGTGAAGATCTTAGCACTAAAATCTATCGGCCCCAATCTGGATCAAGTTGTTGGATTCCTTACATGCTTTCCGTGCACGGAGAAGCTACTCATCGAGGTGAAACTTCTTTCCTATAAGTAAATGGTAATCACAACGTAGCTCAATTTTTTCGTAATTTTCCCAAATTACGATGACAAGTGTAGTGTTCAAAACTTCATCTACGCACTGCACCGAAAGAAATTTTTTTAGTATTTTTTCTCATGTGATCACCTGCATCGTTTTAATGCTGTACTACTATAGTAGCCTAGGCTAGTCATTGTGGAAAGTAACTTAGACTACTCCAGTAACTCTATGGTTACCCTAAGAGCAAGTACTACCTCCGTCCTGGTTTACTCTTCCAATTTTGTAGTATCAAAATTTGACCAGAGATTTAACTGACAAAATGTTAATGCATGTCACTAAGAACTATATCGTTGGATTCGTATTTGAACATAATTTCAAATGGTGTAATTTTTAGTGACATGCATTGGCATTTTCTTAGGTAAATCTATGGTCAAAATTTTATACTAAATATGAGGTAGTATTCCCTCCGTCCCAAAATTCTTGTCTTACATTTGTTTAGATACGGATGTATCTAACACTAAAATGTAACTAGATACATCCGTATTTAGACAAATTTAAGACAAGAATTTTGGGACGGAGGGAGTACAAAAGTGGGTTATGTAGGCCAAAACATGTGCCAAATTCACTTGTGATGCATTTGGCATCGATGCCCCTCCATTGCTCACCTGGTGCCCCAATCTGTATCACCTACTTTGTTCCGGTGCTAAATTAACTCACGCAATGAAAAAACACTGTGTGGGAGAGAGAGAGGACTGAGGCAATAATAAACACTTGTTTGGGAGAGTGAGAGGCTGGTGTAGTTGGTTTCATTGATTTGTTTATACATGTGGGTCTGTGTGCACAGCGGTGCCAACTCTCTCACATCGCGAGAGCGGTGCCAAAATCTTTTGATTTGACATTGATGCGTATTATGTGGCATACTTTTGCGAAATATGGCATCGGCCACATAGTGGAACGCAACAAATGCCCAAGATCTTCACGTGCTCCTAGTTAAATGAGAGGAACAAAGAGAGAGAGAGAGAGAGAGAGAGAGAGAGAGAGAGAGAGAATATCACTAGCCAGCCAACCCTATCGTATGAGCGAATGATATTGGTACCTCTTGATGACACGGCAATCTTATACAGCCAGCTGCTCTAATATGTTGTCTTCTTTTGCAGATAAAAAAAAGACTCGAAAGTGAAAAATGTGCTGCACTATAACAATCGCATCGAATGCCTTGATCTCCATCTTACAGAAATTGATTTGATCAACTACCGAGGCAGCACATCTGAGATTAAATTGGCCAAGTTCTTTGTACTGGAGGCAAGTGTGCTCAAGGTAATGAGGTTTGGCGTTCTCTGGTGCAACAATGAATGGCGTGATGATCACCGGAAGCGTCTAAGCCTAAATGACAAAGTCTCCGCAGAAGCTGAATTTGTTTTTGAAACATCAAGTGGCGAGACACTCGAAAACTTATTTGCCCATTAGTGACTTGTCAGGGCGGTGGATTTTAGTTTGTACGATAATGCTGCATCCACCTAAAGTAACAAAAGTTCTCACGTAAACTTCCTAGTAATTTCCTTTTTGTAGGTGCAACATTACTCCTAACATTTGTAATATCGGTTTGAAACTTGTAATATTGCCGTGTCCTATTCCTGCGCTTTCAAAATCCTGTGAATCAAACAGGTCTTGAGTTGGAGATGATGTTGTGCCTCCCATCTTTCACCAATAGCTGTCGGATCTAGATCTGACGCATACAAACCAAGCTTCTCCATTTTTGCAAAAAGATGCCCGCACTTGTTCCCTATTTACAAACAACTCGTTGTTTCTCACAATCAGCCATATTTCCTCCCCACCACACCTAGAAGGCCGTGGAAAAATCTAGCGCGATGGCCGCTGTCGGCGCCGTCCACCCCCAATCTTGGTGTTCAGTGCAATGCACGGGCATCTACGCACGGGAAATTATGTCGAACAGGGCTAGTTGTAAGCAGGCTAGCTCTATAGCCATGATGATAGTGACTGTAGATGGTGAGGCTGACTATGGTATGCCGAACACGGCGCCTATACTCAGGTGTCATCTCCGGCGCAGGGTCTTGTCAATTCACTGTGAGGGGCAACACGTAATAATTTGACCACCGGGTAGTATAGTGCTAGTACTCCTACCACTACATTGGTAGTACTACTAGTACTAGTAGCACCACCGTCTGGATTTAGGAGTACTACTAGGTCCATCTGGATTTTAGTATTTGACTAGCAATATCTAGTAATGCATGTCACAAAAAATGTACTACTCCCTATGTAAATAAATACATGGTGTTTTATTCCTATCGGCAAGAGAACTTAATGTTTTTTTGCTAACTAGAGTACTAATAGGATTACATGCAATGAACTAAACACTGCATGTCATATTTGGTAGTCTCAATTCATTGAAAGCATGCATGGCCCACATCTCTCGTTGGTTGATATGTCACGAAATAAGAAACAAGGAGGGAGTTAATGCATCGTGCCTAAGTGTTTTGGGA
Source organism: Triticum aestivum (assembly GCF_018294505.1). NCBI lineage: Eukaryota > Viridiplantae > Streptophyta > Magnoliopsida > Poales > Poaceae > Triticum > Triticum aestivum. The sequence goes on along the minus strand of NC_057810.1, from coordinate 134,340,196 downwards.
TTATTTGGTTTTTGTAAGGTGACTTACAGAACATTTTTGTTTACATGCATTAACATTTTATTAGTTAAATCAAAGGTCAAAACTTGGCGCAAAATGCAAAGGGGACCGTAAACCAGTAAACATCAAACTTCTCTCGTTTGGCCCCAACTAGAGGTCCGGTGAGATGACTATACTGCACCGACACGGAGGGGGATGCAGCTTCATTGACGTACGACAACTGCCTTTGGGTGAATGACACGTGGGCCTAGGGGGTGGCTGGCCCACCTATCATACAACCAAAGGCAGGTGCAGTAGAGGGCCGAGGAGTAGTATGAAATCCTACGCACCTACGCACGCTAACCAAGGGCAAGAGTGATCACTCGAATCGCAAGATCGGTTGACTAGAAGCTAAGCTAGACCCATGGAGGCGAGGAGCGCGAGCATCAGCTGGCTGTGCCAGATGGTCCACGATGTCGGCCTATGGCCCGACACTGAGGAACGTCTCCAGGTAGTATTGCTTGAGGCCGCCAGGGCGAGGGGCCGCTTGGACGACAACTTCGTCTCCTTGTTCGACGAGGTCCTCGTCGGTTTCCTCGACAAGTTCACCGTCATCAAGAAGCTCGCGGACGACTTTGACGTAAGCCTCCACCCGATGCGCCCAGGCTCTGTGATGCCCGCCACCCTCAATGGCCACTATGGTGACAACCTCTTCGATGCACTGGTGGCCCTGCGACTGCCCGCTGTCGCGCCAGAGAATGTCCACCTCGAGGTCGTGCTAGCCGCGCAGTGCCTGGCACAGCAAGACACCATCAACATAATCACCCACGTCTATGCGCAAATCGTCCACAAGGACTACTACATGCAAGAGGAGGACGATAGGACGCTGGCCTTCTTGGACCACAGGGCAACCTTGGACGACATTGTTCAGAAGCACGTTGAGCTCGCCGCCAACGCTGCTGCTCCTCACACGTCGGTTGGTGACCCGATGCACTAGGGCGTGAGGATGTCGTTGATGGATCCGTATGTATTTTTATCTTTCCGTCAAATACATGTAGTATTATATGATACTACAGTAATTATCTTACCTTTCGCATCAACTTCATAATTTTCGTACATACTCCATGCATGAACGGCGCCAGAACCAAACTTCTCATTACTCTAGGCAAAATCGTTATTTTATATCTATCGGTCGCGCCATGGAGCAGAACCAAATTTTACAAGTTACGAGTTCAAAAGGAAAAGCTTGCCGTGTTCGCGTTGCACCCCCACACGGTTGGTCTGGCACGCCGCTCAAGCGGGAATGCGTGTGGTGTTGCATTTTCACTTACAAGTGGGACGACAGTTGAGCAAACTGACTATCGGCAAACCCCCATCACGCCCACCGCGCGATGGCTGAGAAAACAGGAGGGAGAAGAGATGGCTGTAGCACGGAGTCCAAGAAAATTGGTGTCGGATGGGACTCGTGTGGGTGGCGTGTGCCGTACTGCTAGACGTGAATGCTAGTTATGGCCCATGCCACCCCACTATATCGAGCCTATATAGAGGTACGTAGAACAAATTTCCTGTAGTCCGTGCTTAGCCCTCCTCTATCTCTCTTCTCAGCCAACCAGCGGACACGCGGAGCCCATCGTCTGTTTGCTCACATGCAGTCCCACATGTCAGTGAAAACGCAAGAGGACCCACTGAACCTGCACATCTTTCACCTCGTCGTGCTGGTGATGAAAAACAAATCCAATAAAGATCTTTGGTGGCCGCTTTTGGAGTTACTCAAGAGTAGTAAGATTCTATTTATAGTTTAGCCCAAGATGCACATCTCGTGGCTTCAACTACCACTCTATTTTCTTTCATGACATGACTTGGATGCTGGATGTCCCATGTGTTGGCAAAAGGAGGAAGAACTCGACCAAATCTTCAGTTGTGCTCTTGGATTAGACTAGTTGTGCTAACTTAAAATTTTTATTGTGTACTCCCTCCATTCCAAAATACTTGACTTCCATTTGTCCAAAAATGGATGTACCTATATACTAAAACATGTCTAGATACATATATATTTTGACAAATAGAAGGCATGTATTCTGCAACGGAGGGAGTAGAATGGATGCAAGTTTTTGTATTGGGAAGAAGAGTACATCCATATATTGATAGAGTGCAATTTAGTAGATGTTCTATCACTTTTAGCTAGCACATAGGCTAGAGATGAGATTAGTGCACTTGTTGATACTCCTACTAGAATAGAGGCTAGACATGAGACTAGGTGCGAGGAAGCAATGTCTACTTGTTTACACTCGAAGAAGAAAGAAGCACGCAAGATCGAGCCTCCGCAGATCAACAATGAATGCATCGAGAAGGCACTAATCCAACTTACAGGAGTAGTAAAATGTATTCTTGTGGTTCTTGTTTTCTTCGGTCTTGCTTTTCTAGTCAAAATTATCGTTGGAGTTCGTGCAAAACGGAGGTCCATTTGGGGTCGTGCGTTGGAGTTGGCCTTACAAGTGGGACCGCAGTTAAGGAAACCGACTATTGGCAAACCCCCACCTCACCCGCCGCGCGATGGCTGAAGTTAGAGAAACGACGAGGTTGAAGAGATTGCTCTAGCATGGACTCCAAGAAATAATATGGTGTCAGATGGATGTCGTGGTGGTGGCGTGTGCCGTACTCCTGGACGTGAATGCTTGTTCTGGCCCATGCCACCCTACTACTCCTACTACTTACTATATACTACTAGTATCGAGGATTCGAGGTGCTGGTTACGTACAGCGAACACATTTACATATGGCTACAGTAAAAATACCCGCCCAACGCGCGAAGCATGTGAAGCTAGTACAAATAGTGTACTACTATTGTTGATTGGCCTCATCCGATAACCTATTGCAATGCACGTACAATTATGTATTCGGAAAATATTTTTTTGCCTCGTCGCACCACTCACTCAGTGAAGCGACTCGAAAGCCATTCATAAATTTAGTAAGTTTATCACATGCATATCATTTTATTACATACAACAGGTCATCAACCCACATCGACAACGAGGATACATTATAAATACTAAAGTTTTCACCACACAACAAATAACAAGCAATGAAATGAACTTCAACTCAACCATTCCTCGGTGTTGGAAACACTTGCTTTGAACCACAAGTGATTCTCTAGGACGGGCCATCCATTGTCGATCTGGAGACCAACACAGGAATGATCATCCAGGCTGAAGCGGCCTACTGTATCAGTACCAGGGTAGGGAAACACCCAAATGTCTGAGGTATATACACAGTTGCTTCTCATAAATGGTAGTAACATTGTGTCAATAGCAGTTGGATCGCCTTTCACCATCATCGGATAGTTTTGTCCAAGGAAGAGCGATTTTTCTCCAAGACTATCAATTCTGTACCAGGGAGAAGGAGTTGGCGCTAGCACACCAGTATCCATCCCGAATACCGTGCAACGGGTGTTGGAATAGGTCCTGAGAGTGCGACCATGGGAGACTACACCTGCTTCCTTAGTAGTAACATCATCAGTGGGCTGTATACACACAAGAAGAGGTGATCCATCAGAATTAGTTGCCAAGCGCCACAGAGTATATGGGTGCTGCTCGTCCTCATCCTCGTGATCATCACCATCGTCATCTCCCCCTTGGTTATAAATTTTTTCAAGTATAGGTGGTGGAATGTTCACATGACCTTGGAAACACAAGAAGAAGGTTAATTAGTAAAGGGAAACTTGCTAACCCGCATGCATGTGGATGAAACAATTATAATTATGGTGGAAGACAAACGTACCGAAACTAAGAGGATGCCATGCAAAAACAGTGCCACGAGCGGTGGCAGCAAACAGAAGGCCCTCGTATTGAATTGCATCACAGTACACATCCGTGTATAGAAACTGATTTTTGAGCAATATCCATCCAGTCAAACCACGAAGGACGGCAACAAGCGTGTCGAAGATAGCAACAACTTCATAGTTGTTGTAATTCCAAGAGCGGTTGGGAACTCGACAAATTGCTATCCTCCGTAGAAGACAGTCACCATGTTCGTATTTGGATGTGCGTACAATACCGGTGTGCTCAACCTTTGGGCAGTCTGCTGAGATTTTTGGAAGTGGAACCCGGTCACGAGTGTACACATTCACAAGTTCCCACTCGCAGTTGGACCTGATGTAAACAACCCAATCTCCATTTGCGCCTGCCCAAGCCTTGCCCTCAAGCGATGGCATCTTAACATCATACGTATCATTATCAAGCGGCATCAACTTGCACAGGGCGAGGCCTCCGTCGTGCCGGCGCCAGTCATCAGGGTCACGGCGAAGAAGATAGGGGAGATCAAACCGCTCCTTGACTCTTGGGTTCCTTGTAATAATGTTATTAGTTGAGTCGAGAATGGGCTTGAACGAACCTGCCATGCTAGCCGAGGTGATGACGTTGCACCGATCAATGAGTTCCTCCACCACGTCATCTTTCAGATCGGGGCAAGAATAATGGGGTCGTTTCCGTCCTGTTCCCTCCATGGAGAAGATGATCGAACAATGGCAGAAGTAAGGGTGAAGGGCTGAAGGAAATTGGAGGAGGGAGAGGAAGAGCGTGCGACAGCAGTTCCAAATTGAGAGGGAGAGGCGAAGAGTCGATGGACGGTTGCCAGTTTGCCACGGTTCATGAAGAGGCGCCCCGGCCTACACGTCCGTTCGGAAATACTACTACTCGCCGTCATCTCACTGATATGTTGGAATGGGACCACATGTCAATGAAACATGGTGTGTAATTTCTCGTGCAAAATGCGATCTGGCCGCGTTGGCCCGAGGTGCCACATTAGTTATCGACCTTTACTTTTTTAATTGTGTGCCGTTCAGTTTTGAAGCACGACTAACTGGTACTGTACACAGAGAAAATATAAACTACTCTATCACTACTCCACCTCCAGTACTAGTAGTATAAAAAAGATATATAGGCTGGAGCTTCAGCGCTTTTTTGCTAAGGGCTGCCCACTTGCTTATCACACTACCACCCTCTCTGTAGATCTAAAAAAGACAACCCCTCTCTCCCTCCTCACCGGTGGTCACAGATCCACTGGGGAAGAAAAGGACGTGCAGCGTTGAGGCACTCGTTGTCGGCGAGCGAGGTCACACACTGACGACAAGGCCGTCCTCTCAGACCTAGCGCTCGCGCGGGATGGCCTCCATACCCAAGCTCGCTGCCGTAGTGTGTGCGGAGGACGACGACCACGAGCGAATCCACTTCCAGCCGACCCTCAGGTATGCTACCTCTTTTCGAACCATACCCTTGTTCTATTGCCCCATCTGCCACGTCGTTGCATGTGGATCTTTTTCCACTCCACCATCTTCCCAATTTGCTATGCTCTGCTCTGCTAGCCACGCAGAAGAAAACCATAATTTGCACTATTAAAGGAAACCCTACTTCATGAAGACTAATCTATGTCTAGGTTGAATAAGGAAAGTAAGGGATAATGTACTGTCCAAGACAGTAGGCATCGAACCCGCATCTAGGTTGAAAAGGGGAAAATCAGTAGCTAAGGAACGAGTCTCGTGTCTCTTGGTTGAACAAGAGTAGAAAGGCATGACAACGCAATAGAGAATGACCATGTCGATCGGTTTGTTGTCCTCACATAGGAAAAAGGTGGCTAAAGAGAACAAAAATGGGACGTAATCCACATATGCTGCCTGGATATTTGTTGCTCTGGGCAACCATACCTCCCTCACCACTCTTCGTCCATGGAGGTACATCGTACTGGTGCGCCCACTGTCCGAATGGGCCTCCCATGCTCTTATTGCCACTTTTTTTCCTGTTAGTATAACACCAACTTTCAAGTCAAGCAATGCTACTGCTAAAGTGATGCCACATTTAACTAATGCCGCTCTCAGTCTAATGCCACCGATAAATTTAAGCGATGCCATTTAATGTCACTGGATTATTTCAGGTTAGCTGTTAATTATGGATGTATTAAAGATTTTTCAGCTAAGGCATTCTAATGATGTTGCACAGCCAGTATACCAACGATGAAACTTGTTACTACCTTCAAATTTTTGCACTCTTAATGCTTATAGATTACATACCTCACTTTCATGAGATAAGTTAAATTTTTTTGTACAGTGCCACCAAAATGCCAAGGCGCTGATGTCATTTTATTTTGGCTAAACTGCACAGACAATTATGAAGACAAGAGGAAAGGTCAAGAGTGGGCACCTCCTCCTCCGGCTGTTCTCTTGATTCGTTCGGTCAAGTTTTTATGTTTGATCGATTATCAAGATTGGGATAGCAATTTTTAAGGTCCCCCCGAGTTCGAAATGATATTTACCTTGGAGGTACATGGTTTGCAATTTTTTTATACTGTCATTAGTTAATAATGATAGTTACTTTCAAACTTTTGTATTTGGTTCAATGCTCATGCACAGCTACTATACCAATGCTGAAACTTGTTACCTTTACATTTTGTATTGTTAATTCTTATAGAAACCTTCCAATGCTAGAGTTTATTGAAATCTGTTCAGTAAAACCATTGTACTGTACCCTATAATAAACTAACTACTCTACTGTTGCACTAGCCACTGGATTAATGTATTTTGTAGTATTCGAATGGTGTTGCATTAGTGCATGGACATAAATAAAGTGTGGCAAGCTTTCCCAGATATGTGCTCAAGAAAACTACTACCTGTTTTTCTAAATACTAGACATTTGGGTACTTTAAATTGAACCGCGAAAACATCTTATATTAAGGAACAGAGGGTGTAGAGTTCACTCAAATTATCCCGGTAAAGCTAGTCACACCTTTGCTAAAATTATGTTCATTATGTTATCAGAGGAGGTTTGTATGTTTGTCTCTCATGCCTGTCGACTACATACCTGACATCATGATGTAATGTTAAGTCATTTCCTTTTGTACAGTGTCACTGAATTGTCAAGGCGGTGATGGCATTTTATTTTAGTAGAACTGCACAAAATTTGCTTAAAAGAAGAGGAAAGGTCAGGAATGGCTCAGTTTTTCAGGAAAAACTATGTATGCCTTCCTGACATCAGCCGCTGTTGCTTTATTTATTCCTTCAAACAGGTGGTTAGAAATAGTCTTGCTACCTTTTCCCATTAAGAAATTGGAATGCTTATATTTGTGAGTCTATGCTTCAACTAGTGCCACTTTTATAGTAATCACACTTTCAATATCTATGCAAACAGGGATGCTCGATTTTAGTGGAACTGCACAAAAAGTCCAACTAGTTCAACATTAGGAGCATATTTTTTTCCAAACCTTTATATCCAATTGGTGGCACTTTGAGCTGTTCATTACGAAGGTACATGGTTTGCTACTATCTTGCTACTCTTTTTGTACTGTCATTAGATAGTAATACTAGTGGTTTGCATGTGAATTTATTGGCAGGGTGGACCTACATTGGAGGTGAAGGACATGATTCAATGATTGGATGCTCAATTTCGGTTGTATCGATTTCACCTCTTCCATCACTGCGAACATGGATATCCTTGGTCTGATGATGAATAGGCGCTATATTTCTGCTCTGAACCAGCAAATCTATTCAGTATGAAATTGTCTAGGGCAAAACATAACTGTATCAGATTGTCCAGTGCAGAACATGACATATGCTAAGTGGAAGAGACATGTTTAAACCGAAAATACATGGTGTGGTATATGTTTACTAGCTGCTTGATATTTGTGCAGCCAGAGATGTTTGGCCGTTGTTATTTGGCAAACAAAGAAAGTGTCCGCAATTTTGGTTGAACTACACAAGAGAATAGTATAGTCACTGCATGCAGTGCCATTTGAAAATAGACACAGAAAGATTGGATAGTCACTTCATGGACTGCAGAAAAGTAGTACTGTACTATTTATTGGCCAACACTAGGTGCTTCATTGCTTTGGTCTGATTATACAATGGGCATCATTTTGCCTAAGTTAAAGTTTGTATTCCGAAAGTAGTCTCGCGGTGTGATTGAGAGAAGACCAAATCATATTGCAGTGGATGTTCCACCATCATGTGTGGTTCATTCTCATGGTTCCAGCTGTTGGTGAAACCAATTACGTTTGCAAGAGGAATTGCAGACTTCACAAACAAATTTGTCTTTCAGTCCGTGCTGAATGTTGGCCAAGAGAAGCATCCATGTTAGTAGGAAGAACAAATGTTTTTTCTAGATCTTTGCTTTTGGAGCTACATATTTGTATATGATATGTGAATCATTGAGATGCATTAACATGTTGATCTTATGTATGGGAAGCGTACTAGTTAATTTTAGTTGCGACGCAAGATCCGAAGTGGCTGATCTTTGCTTTTGGAGCTACATATTTGTATATGATCTGTGAATCATTGAGATGCATTAACATTTACTTATTTATGTTCGGTCAGTGTTTACAATTTAATGATCGATCACTAGCTAGCCTACAAATGCGCTCCTGGCAGTTTTATTTGCGACGCAAGATGCGAAGTGGCAGTTTTTTGAATAAAAATGCCTACCTCTGAAGAAACTGACAAGCTACACTATCGATCCTACACGGATAAAAATGCCTACCTCTGAAGAAACTGACAAGCTACACTATCGATCCTACACGGATAAATAGCAGATCACACACATACTACCTCCTTTCTGGTTTGCAGGACTCAATTCAAGAAACGACCTACTCGATCCTACACGAATAAATAGCAGATCACACACGTACTAGTACCTCCTTCCCGGTTTGCAGGTTTAATTGAAACCTCTCACCAACCAAGGTACTCCCTCCGTCCGGGTTTATTAGTCCTGTGAGCAAAGCAGCAAGACCAAGGCATGGCAATAATTAACGGCATGCAGAAGTTTAAGCCTAATTAATTCCAGCGATTTAAGTGGCTGCATGCGTGCCCTTGGCTGCGACTCGTTGCATGCTGCTCCGCATACTGGCTGCAAGCGATTCTGAGTGCCTGCATGCAGCCGGCCGTAATTAAGACAACTAACTAATGCAAAAAAAAGATGTGCTTTAATTGTTGCAGGCTTTTTAAATCCGTGGAATCATTATTGACAAGGAGGGAGATGATTCGAGTGCACTCGTTTGACCACCATGCCGGTGTGCGACCCAGACGGGACGGGACGGCACAGCCATAATTTTAGTTTCTCTAGTTTTCCATGGCAAGCTGGCGTGCTAAGCCATTATGCATTGAATTCCGATGACGGTCGCGCTAGCTTCGCCTATAAGTACGGTTTCCCGGCCTTCTCCGGTGGCACCGTGACCCAACTCGCCATATCCACATAAGCCCCCACCGGCCCGACATCGCTCGCCACGTCCGCCATGCCCCCGCCCATCCGCGGTAGGTGACGCTGGAGGCGGTCACCGCCAGAACTAGTGTTCGGTTTTTCAGTGGAAGGCGGACAAAGGGAGGAGGCATTCTATCTGTCATTAGATGGCAATGCAGAGATCGAGGAGTTGTTGGAGCGCGACCGCATGGCGGAGGAGCAGGAGTTGTTGGAGCACGACTGCCTGGCGGAGGAGCATCGTATCGCCGATTTGTGCCGCCAGCGGGACATGGAGCAGCAGCGCACCGACGCTCTAATTCACGAGCAGAGCGCCCGCAACTGGGCCGACTACATGGAGGTCAGTGCCCGGCAAATAGCCTTGGAGGCTGTCGGGCACGCATGCGTTCGCGACGCCGATTTTACTACCAGCTCGTCAAGTGGGTTTCCCGCTTGGAAGCTGAAGCTTCGGTGGACCATGCCGGCATGGAAAGGGCCAACGTGCGCGAGCAACGCGCCCTATCGCACCTCTTGCAAGTACGAGGCGAGGCGCAGGATGCCAGTGCCGGCGTTTAGCATGTACCACAGATGGCGGCCGGCATCGTCTAGTTAGCTAAGAGTAAGTTAGTACTTGTACGCTACTAGAGTATTAGTGGGAGTAGATAGTTAACTTGGCTATGATGGTTGTCAACGTGGAAGTTCAGTACTCTATATGTGGATCAGACCTGTTACTTTGCTGTGAATGTTGAACTTTCCGTTTAAATGTATGGAATGGGCTGTTATTTTTTTAAATGGGTTGTAATTGTCCTCCACGGGTTTAGAGGTGGACTTGTGGGCCTAGCAAGTTGACGCATACACAATCAGGAGATGATTGTACGTGGAGAGGATGAAAGCAGGGACCCGCCAAGGTCATGGCAGTACGCAAGCAAGTGCCTCCTTATTTCAAGCCAATAAAAAAATGGCTCCTCCTAGTGGATTTCTGACATCTGGGTCCCATGCCATTGTCAACGTAGTCAATAAACGAGAGAATTGCACAACGAGCGGCTGACACCAGGGACCCAGCAGCTCGCCCAGTTATTTTTTTTGGGTTAATTTGATAAATGCCACTCCAAATCTGGTGTATCCGATAAATGCCACTGCAAATTTCCAATCTTTGAAAAATGCCATTTCATGCCATTTCATGCCATTTCTAGTGGCATTTTTCGAAGTCTGGAGTGGCGTTTTTTAAAGTTTGCAAACTGCAGTGGCGTTTTTCAAAGTTTGCAAAAATTGCAGTGGCATTTTTCAAAGTTTGGAAATTGCAGTGGCATTTTTATGAATCGCCATAATTATAGTGGCATTTATCTAATTTGTTTTTGAGACGGAAGCAGGGTGTTAACTGGGCTGTGCGGGACACTTTGGCCTGTCTAGACAACCTTTTCTTTTATGTTACCACAGACCAGCCCAGTAGTTTTTTTCTTTCTGAAAATGGCTAGCCCAGTTTTTTTGTGATTTGTCAAGTAAGTCGCTTTATCAGCCCTGTTGGCTTGCAAATCTGTCAATACGACGAGAGCTTCATTCGGCTGGCCGAGAAAATGGCCTATCAGTAATGAGAAATGGGCTGTACATTTTTAAAACACATCAAACCGGCAATTAGTTTCAAATATCTTTTTTCTCATTGCATTGATTTTCATGCGTGGAAAATTTATTGTATTTTATATTGATATACATTTATTTTTAAAATCAGTCTGAATGTGACTCGAAACTTCGGGATTAAAAGCAGTTCAGACCGCACTGACATATGCAAAATTTCATATAATTTTTTAACCGTGGCCAAAATATGGGCTGTAATGCTAACAAAAAGAATATGGGCTCTATCGGCGTTCTGGGAACGGGGGTCCCCAGACTTGCCTGCCTGCGGCCTGCGGCGTGGCTCAAGTGGGGGCCCAATGCAGCCCAGCTTCATCAGCTCAAGCTCAAGACCCTCGCGAGGGGCCAAGCCTGGCGGGGCGGACGACAGGAAGCTTCCTCAGGAGCAGCCTCCTCAGGCAGGCTCGCGAGGAGGCGGAGAGATCAAGGCAGGGAACCTCCCGAGGGGCCCGTGACGCAAGCCATGACGATCGAGAACCAGGCGGGCACCAGGCGGGCGCCGGTCTGCGCAGTGTCCTTGTTTCCCTCTCGCTGCAAAGGGGGCAAGCACAGGCCAATGCATCAGGCAAAGGTTACCGTTTCGGTGCAACAAGACCAAGACCAGCAGAACGGCAGGATGGAGGTCATCGTGGAGCCCAGGGCGGCATCACCGTCAGGACCTTTGGCAGCCGAAGACCAACTTTAGTCAGGATAAGTGTACCAGATGTTCCCCTTCAAAATGGCCAATTGTTGGCGCCCTTCCCGCTCATTATTTGGGAAGAGGCCCAGGGCCTCCGCCTATAAATAGGACTAGCCACCCGCAATCTAGAGGAATCTGGAGATCAACCAGAGAGAGAGAAGCAACTGAACTCACCCAAGCAGTTCATCGCACCAGCTCAAGAACATCCCCTCGCGAGGCTATTCTCCCTTTGTACTGTTCATCATCAGCCCCTGAGGCAATCCACCACACCACACACTGGAGTAGGGTATTACACCACAATGGTGGCCTGAACCAGTATAAATCTCATATCCCTTGTGTGTTCATCTTTCTTGCTTAGATCTTTGCACGACTTCGAGACGTGAGCTGGTAGGGGAGAGATCTTCGAGCGCACCCCAGTGTTCTAACCTCAAGGGTCTGCCAGAACCCGAAATCCGACATTTGGCACGCCAGGTAGGGGTGCGCCGGAGTCCTCCTTTCGCCTCCTCGCGTTTCGTTGCCTCGCCGCCCTGATGTCAAGCGACCCGACTGCCAATGCCGACCGCTGGGCGGCATGGCCCGTCCACGCCGTGCCACCGGCCCAGGGCGACCGCAACCTTGCGCCTCAGGAAGCCCGCGCTCCGTAGGGCGCTGCGGGGCGCGGGCGACGCGGCCAAACGCCGCCTGCCCTCACACCGCGGCAGGTGCGGTCAGCAGCAAGAGCTTCGAACGACGCCGCGGCCACAGCACCGCACACCCGACGGGAGCAGGCGAACTCCAGGGCCGCGCTCACGGTGGCCCGAGAGCTGCTATGGTGCCGGCTGCTGGAGGGCGGCCCCGACGTGTTGCTGGAGCGAGTAGCCGAACTCCTGGACGCCGCCGCCTCGGGAGCGCCTCCTTTCTGCGTCCAGCTGCAGCCCCAGGTCCAGGGCGGGTCGTATGGCGGCCCCATAGGTGCCCACGCGACTCCGAGTGGACTCCAGACCCAGCTCAACGCCAACCCGACCATCAGCACCGGGCGCCAAGTCGCACCACCCCCATCTCTGGCTAGCGAAGGAGCACACCCCGCGAACATCGGCCTCGGCGGGCCACCACGCCATCACCCTCAAGACAATGCTCCAAGCCGAGCTGCATGTCATGTGGGGCACTACGGCGAGAACCGTGGAGTTGCTGTGCCGGAAGCTTATGTGCCCCACATGGTGGATCGTGAATGCGCACTGGAAGAAGACCATGGCTCGTTCCTTGGGCCAGGCTGGGGTGTCACGCCCAATATGCGACCCTATCCAAAAGGAACTCGAAGGTCCCACCAAGGATAGACCCGCATATTGAAACGCTTTTGCAAGGTGGATATCATTACATCAACATTACATAATAGATGGGGATACATACAAAAGGCATACAAATGCCACACGAATACATCATCCATAAGATCAATATCCGACTACGGATGAAACACAAACAGAAGCTCAAACAACATCCACCCTGCTAGCCCAGGCTGCCGACCTGGAACCTATCCCCTGATCAAAGAAGAAGCAGAAGAAGAACTCCCAAAGTAAGCAAACATCGCTCTCGCATCACGATCATCGCATAACCTGTACCTGCAACTGTTGTTGTAGTAATATGTGAGCCACAGGACTCAGCAATCCCATTACCATGGGTATCAAGACTAGCAAAGCTTAAAGGGAAAAGGAAGGGGTAAAGTGGTGAGGTTGCAGCAGCGACTAAGCATGATATGGTGGCTAACATACGCAAATAAGAGCGAGAAGAGATCAAACGGAATGGTCGTGAAACTAGCAATGATCAAGAGGTGATCCTGAACTCCTACTTCTGTCAAACATAACCCAAAAACCGTGTTCACTTCCCGGACTCCGCCAAAAAGAGACCATCACGGCTACACACGCGGTTGATGCGTTTTAATTCGGATCTGGTGTCAAGTTATCTAAAACCGGACATTAACAAATTCCCATCTTCCACATAACCATGGGCACGGCTCTCTAAAGTTTATACCCTGCAGGGGTGTCCCAACTTAGCCCATGATAAGCTCTCGCGATCAACAAAGGATAATCCTTCTCCCAGGAAGACCCGATCAGTCTCGGAATCCTGGTTTACAAGACATTTCGACAATGGTAAAACAAGACCAGCAAAGCCGCCCGATGCGCCGACAATCCTGATAGGAGCTGCACATATCTCGTTCTCAGGGCAACACCGGATAAGTCAAGCTACGAGTAAAACTAGACCTCGAGTTTCCCCGAGGGGGCCCTGCAGGCTGCTCAGTTCGGACCAGCACTTAGAGAAGCATTGGCCCGGGGGGCTAAAATAAAGATGACCCTTAGGTTAATTACTCCCAAGGGAAAGGTATAGGTGGTAGGCAAATGGTAAAACCAATGTTGGGCCTTGCTGGAGGAGTTTTATTCAAGGCGAACTGTAAAGGGGGTCCCATAAATCACCCAACAGCGTTAGGGACGCAAAATCCGGGAACATAATACCAATATGATAGAAACTAAGGCGGCAAGAGTGGAACAAAACACCAGGCATAAGGCCGAGCCATCCACCCTTTACCAAGTATATAGATGCATTAACAATATAAGAGATATTGTGATATCCCAACATAATCCTGTCCACCATGGAGCGATCTTCAACTTCACCTGCAACTAGCAACGCTATAAGAGGGGCTGAGCAAAAGCGGTAACATAGCCAAACAACGGTTAGCTAGGAAGGGTGACAAAGGTTAGAGGTTCATGGCAATTTGGGAGGCTTGAAGAACAAGTGATAGGAAGCGCAGCATAGCGATAGAACGAAGCAACTAGCATAGCAATGATAGTAGTCAGATCCAAGGTGACGGTCATCTTGCTTGAAATCCCGCTAGGAAGAAGAACGAGTCCATGAAGAAGACGAACGGATGAAGCCAAACCAAGCGTAGACGAACGAATCCTCACGATCGCAACGAAACAGGAACTATCGAGAAGAAGCACACAACATGGTAAACACACCACACATGAACAAGGCATGATGCTCAACCAAGTATGATGCAAGACAAGACTACATGAAGCTACTCATGGCAAGAGATGATGCATACAAGAACAACATAGCCAAACAAGTTTAAATGAGGTCGGAAACAACATATAACAATTTCGGTAAGTCCTCATATGCAAGTATTGAAGTTGGTCCAGAACTGAATAAACCTTATGTTCAAGTTGTTAAACAGCAAGTTAAGATGCACCAAGATGATCTACATGAGATTCTACTCAAGTTACATATAAAGTTCATTTAATTCGGAGCTACGGCCTAGAAGATATGAGCAAAACAAGTTAAACATGACATTGATGCGAAATGCCTACAAACATCAAGAAAACACCTATAAACAAGGATGCAACATGATAATATGAGGCTACATGCAATTCTAAGCAAGTTTCATATAGGGCACACTCAAAACGGAGCAACGGTTCAACACATACACTCTATACAAGTTATAGCAACAATCTGTCCAAAACAGCAACTAGGCATCTAACAAGCATCCAAACAATAAGCTACAGCATCTCAACATGAAAACAAAAGGCATGGGCATGAAGTACAGGTAAAGCATGACAAAAAATGAACATTGAGCTATCTCCATAAAACACTATAACATGCTCAAAAGGACATGGCAAGATCGCAAATAATAACAGTTTACAGACTTAGCAGAAATAACATCAGGTTGCAATGTTTAGAGCTATCAAACAACAAGCTACAGGAGCTTAACATGGAAAACAAAGGCATGGCGTGCTAGTACTAAAGACAGAGAACAAAACAGCCTTACTGAACTAATACTAAAGATCAACAGAAAAGATGGTAGCATCCATGCAAACATGGCAAATGATATGACAGATTCAGACATGGCAGGAACAACAATAAGTAGGCATGTTGGTGAGCTTGTACCACTCACCACAGAGCCATACATGGCATGGAAAGGTAACCCATAGTAAGAAGACATGATTATGAACCTAAACGTGGCAAGATCAAGTTCATAGGGTGCATGGATCACTAGCAAAGCACATGGCAAAACTGAACTTAATGTTAACAGACTGACAGCAACATTGTTTAGCAAGTTTGGAGCAAGATAACAAGTTACAACAGGCTAAAAATCTAACCAGGGGCATGAATGGATATAGCACGACATTTCTAGCAAAACATCCTTAGTGAACATCTCCAGATTATGCATAGAATGACTTGTAGCACCAGGTTTACATAGCATCATGGTATAACAGATTCAGACTAGCAAAACAGCAACAACAAGTACCCTACTTAACAAGCTCGATGCACTCACTACAAGACTCACAAAAATACATGGAACCCACCACTGTAAAGATGGCATCATGTAGCTCAAAACTCATGTAGAAATCAAGCTCATAAGATGCACACACAAAATGCAACGAAAAAGACAAAACAACAAGTTATAACAGTTTCAACAGGTTAACATCATGTAGCACTCTGTAACACCCCGAGAATCATGCTACAGTAATCCCCTTCCAATGATGCCTTGTCATCATTGTTACTGTTGCTAATCTTCACTTGATCCAAATCACCGATTCAAATTCAAATCCAATCTAAAGTCAAAAACTCTTATTTGTCAGACAGGAGATCTAAAATGTTCATCTTGTGGCAAATAGTCATTTGTTAATATTGGTGGTGAACCAACATTTTTTGCAAGGTGTTTAAATGGCCTAAAGCAATTAAAGCAGTGGCTAAAACAATAGTTTAAATGCCTTTTTACTTTATAAAATCTTCAAACTTTTTCTAAAGCCTCCAAACCCTTTTGTGGCACGGCCTAAAAATGCAAACTAATTAATAAGCTAAGTCCCACATTTTTCTCAGCTTTTTAGTCACTCTATATCGTCATTTTCTATCTCTGTGAAATAAACAAAAGATTTTTTTATATAAGATACTAAAAGGAGCTACTTTGCACCTGGGCCTGATGCACAGTGCCACAACCCAGCCCAACTCCCCCTCCCGGTCGTCTCCCCTGTTCCAGCGACCGCATCGCTACAGGGGTGAGACCCCGCCGGATCACCTCGCCGGCATCGCCGCGAGAGGATAAGACCCCGACGCCTCGGTCCTCTCCCCTGCGCCCCACTCACTCCCCTGCTCTCCTCTGTCGCCCACTCCCCTCTGGGTTCTCCCCAGATCCCCTTTCCTCCACCTCCACGACGCGGTCGCCGCTGTGCCTCGCCCGTCCCCGCGGCCACCGAGCCCCGTTCGCCTCACCGCCGTGTCCCTCGTCTCCGTCAACGTCGTCTGCTTCGTCTCCATCCATGAACGGGAGTCGGGGAGCTCCACAATGCGCGGATCGAGCCACCCCCTTCTGCCTCGGCCGCCGTTGATCTCCTCCAACTCCGGCCACCCTCTGCTGCTCCTAATCTGTCACCGGCTTTCCTTAGCCACTCGGTGAGCTCCTCCCCCTCTCCCTTCACTCACGTAGGCCGCCCCCCTCTCTAGCTCGCTCGCCGCAACCGCCGTAGCTCACCATCGCCCTGCTCCATCACCGTCGTGGCCACCGCTGCCGTGGCCCCCGTCCGAGCCCTCCATCGTGCTCCTGGTGTTCCCAGGAGCCCGACCAGCCCTTCCTCTCGCCCTCTCGTGCCCCCTAGCCCATTCCCGACGTGACTCCGAACGCCTCCCCCGCCCGTGCTCGCCGCCGATGGTTATTCCGGCCGTCCCCGGGCGAGCCACCACCACCACCCGACACGGTGTCGTGTGCGCGTTTGAACGGTGCCAACCGCACGCGAAACGGCCGCCCCTAGCGCGTCTCCGACGAGGCCCGAGCGGCTCCGCCGCGTTCTAGCATCACCGGCGGTGAGACGCCGGACGCCGCCGACGTGGCTGGGCGGGCCCGACCCTGGCTCACTGCCAGTGGGCCATAGGGGCCCTGTTGACTGGGTTGACCCAATCAACACGCTGACATGGCGGTACAGTGCCACTGACGAACCGGTCCCACCGCTTAATTAATAAATAAAATGGTTTTTATAATTAAAAGTAATTAGTTTAGCTAATTAGCCACTAACATGTGGGGCCCATCAGCTAATTAACCTTAGTTTAGTTAAAATAAGCTCTGTTAAGTAACAGAGGCTGACAGGTGGGTCCCCCGTGTCAGTTTTGACCAGTCAACCGGACTGTTGACTGCTGACGTCACTCCTATGTCATGCTGACATCATATTCCTTTTCTGTTAATATAAATAATTCTAGAATATGTTTAAAACTTAGAAAATTCATATAAAATAATCTATAACTCGGACGAAAATGTTTTCTATATGAAAGTTGCTCAGAAAAATCCAACAAATCCGAATACACGGTCCGTTCATCTGTAACATGCCCCTAGCATGCTGAACTTGGGACATTCCCCCTCCGGTCATCTGTCTGACACAGGTCCGGAACCGGGAATACATTCCCGGTTGAATTCTCCCTTCACCTATATCGTGTAGCCATACGTTAGGTCACTCCCGGCACAACATATTGCCACGTTATGCTTCGTGATGCTATGTTTGCTTTATATTTACTGTTTCTTCCCCCTCTTCTCTCCGGTAGACCCCAAGACCGATGCCGATGCCCCTGTGATCGACTATATCAACGACGACCCCTCCTTGCCAGAGCAACCAGGCAAGCCCCCCCTTTGATCATACCGATATCGCCCATTCCATTCTCTCATGCTTGCATTAGATTTTACTACTGTTATTGTTTGCTCCTATTCGGATGCATAGCCTGCTTTTGTATCTGCTGTTGTACCTTACCTGCTTATCCTAATCTGCTTAGTATAGGTTGGTTAGTGATCCATCAGTGACCCCCACCTTGTCCTTGTTGCCCCTGCTTCATCATTGAAGACCCGATCAACGGGATTGAAGACCAGGCCCCGGCACCGCACATCACTTTCCCCTTAGTTGCTCGACACTGCTGGGTTACCATCGAGTGCCGAGGGTGAGACCTCTACAGCACTTCTGATGTTAACCTGTAGTGTAGCTATTCGGTCGTGTTCATCGAGGGTGATTTCCTCCTTAACCACTTCCGATACGGCTCTGTCGTGCAACCCCTCAAGTGAGAACCTCGAGGGTGATTCCTCTACGTTCACCTTGATGATTACATTGAGTGGAACCCACCGGGGGTGATTCCTTGGGTTTTCCTCTTGATGTTTGGACACACGGATACTTGGACTTTACAACTGTTACTCGGAAAGTGATGTGGAGACGGGTTGACTTGGAAGGTGCCCGTGAAATAATTACGAGGCGTGGCCGGGCATTCTTAGCCCTTGCCGCAAGTCCTCGAGACGGGGCAACGGGGTCACCTCTTTCGTGAGTCTCTGCTTGTTACAGCGCGTTCCTAATCCACTACGATTTGGATATTTGATCCGAGGGGCCTCTGGCCTGATAGCACTAACCATCACGTGGGCATAGTATGGGCGTTCTGCGTCGTATACATCAGCCGAAGCTTAATAGACGTCAGCAACGGAGCGGCACGCACCGGGTTGGACTGGTAAGCTCCTGCCTTTTTAGGGAGGTAGCTAGGTCTGCTCACCGGCCGCCCACGCAACGTGCAGGAGTTCCCGGGGCGATGTCCCATGACCCCTGGGGGCATAGGTTTAGTCCGGCGTGCTTGACCTCTCTATTAAGCCTAGGTCGGGTTGCGGCGTATTGTTTGGCCGAGGCCGGGCATGACCCAGGAAAGTGTGTCCGGCCGGAGTTAATCAAGCGTGGTGGGTAAGTTGGTGCACCCCTGCAGGGAAGAACTAATCTATGCATAGCCTGTCCTACGGTAACGGACACTTGGAGTTGTATCCCGATCGATACAACTAGAACTGGATACTTGTGATGAGAACTGGATGGTGATGAGGATTTGATTGTGATGATAACTGGATAGTATGGCTCTGGGATTTCTTTCTCGCAGGGAGTCGAGAAAGGATCTCTAGCCGAGGTTGATAACACTACTACTACTTTACTTTATGCTACTCTACTCCCTCCTGTTGATGCAAGATGGTGGGTTCGAGGAGATGCTAGTCTTCGATAGGACTAGGCCTTCTCTCTATTCTGGCATTTCTGCAGCCCAGTCCACATATACAGCCTTCCTTTGAAAATGTTGCAAATGTAGTGTAGATCCTTGCTTGCGAGTACTTTGGATGAGTACTCACGGTTGCTTTGCTCCCCCTTTTCCCCCTTTCTTCTTCTTTCCGGCTGATGCAACCAGATGACGGAGCCCAGGAGCCAGGTGCCACCGCCGATGCTTACTACTACGTGGAGGCCGCCGATGACCAGGAGTAGTTAGGAGGCTCCCAGGCAGGAGGCCTTGCCTTTTCGATCGATGTTGCTTTTTGTGCTAGCCTTCTTAAGGCAAACTTGTTTAACTTATGTCTGTACTCAGATATTGTTGCTTCCGCTGACTCATTTGTATTCAAGCTGATGTATTCGAGCCCTCGAGGCCCCTGGCTTGTAATATAAAGCTTGTATTATTTTAATTTGTGTCTAGAGTTGTGTTGTGATATCTTCCCGTGAGTCCTTGATCTTGATCGTACACATTTGCGTGTATGATTAGTGTACGATTGAATCGAGGGCGTCACAAGTTGGTATCAGAGCTGACTGCCTGTAGGTAGCCCCCTTTCCAACTCCTTGGCCGAAGTTGAGTCTAGTCACTGAAAAACTTTTACTAACATTGGCTGTGTGGCTTACAGGCCCACGTCGCCATTGGGTGGTATTAGGATCTTTTATTCCTCGTCTATACTCTGGGACTCTGAACTCTCTTCTATTCAGGTTAAAGATTTTACTAACTCTGACTCTAGGATCTCGTAACCACTTCTTCCCGGAGAGCCCCTTCACTGCAGATGATCGCTTGCTTCGCCAGAAGATTCTGCAGATACTCCTCGATGTTTTCCCGAGACCCTTGTGCCCTTTGCCATTGCATTTCCCTACCACCGATAAATCCCCATGGATAGCTACATACACTTGCCGTCCATACAATCATTCCTCGATGCTCTTGTTATTACAAGATGCCCCGAAATTCTCTATTGTTTCAAGAATCCTTTGAGCTTACTGCCTTGCAGTTCTTTGCCCCATGAATACACCCCCCCTTCGGATAATTCCTCGCACTCACCAAGGATCCGTTCATCCTCAGTTGTTCGTGTGATTCACAAAATTCTTCAAAATACTATGTGATCTTCCGAAAATCCTCTGCAGCCTATTGCACTTGATTCTCCTTGCCTGCTTGCACTACGATTAGTTCCGTATGTCGAGCAATATCCTTTAAAATTCTTTGTGGCTGTACTTCTGTTCCTATGGATTCAACGTGTGAGCGAATACTGGCAATCACCAATTAATCCTTGGAAATTTTCTTTTTGTCTCCGACATCGCTCCGGTTATGAGCTGGTTCTTGCCCAATCAAGGTTTGGTCGGGTGCACCTCTAAGTCTATTCAACTTACTCATCTTTTGATCAGAGCCTCTGCTTCTGATCCTTCGTCTTGAAATCATAATTCCTTTGTACCCAAGCATCGAATCATTCAGACGTTTCTATAAGCCAATGCCTTTGCATCCCCTTCTTCATCTGATTGATTACCGATAATCACATCAACTCTGTCGAGAATCGCCAGATCCATTGCTGGGTTGTTATCCGACCGTGTCCTTCACATCCAAATTCTTGTGAGTTTTTCCATGATACATAATATCTTCGGTATATTGTATCATCTGCTTTGACTTCGATACTCTGCTTTCGAACTTGTATCTTTTGCTTGGTTGATGGTTGTATAGATTCAAAAAAAAATGCCCCGATGGGTTGAACTTATGCCTTCCGTAATCCGAGGAACCAGAGAGTTCTCGCGAGTCTTACTCTTCTGGTACTTCGCCAGATAAATCCTCTGCACTACATTTTCTTTGAAAAACGAGGAGTGAATGAAAGGTTATGCATTGAAGAAGTGGGAGTCGACCTTGAACTTGTGTTCATGCCCATGGACCCGATGTAGAACTTATCGTGGAAGCTACTCGTAAAAATGATTACCCCTTGTTATAAGTTCATCTTGTATCGGTGATTTGATCATTCTTAACTGTGGTTCTGACCATAGTTTCTTCTTAATTCCATTTCCCAGACAAGTTAAAATACTTGTCTCCTGCAAGTCATTTCACCTGTCCAACCTCTAATTTGATCTACCTTCAAGTACTGCCTCATGTTATGTCGAGAATAACAAAGAACTATGTTCCTTCCTATGAGTCTCCTTCTAGTATTGCTACTCATCGTTTTCAAATTTCCCTCTGGTTCTGAGTTGTTAGTCACTCGAGAACACCGATAAGTGAATCACTTCTGCACTCCGATTCAATAACTTGAAGTAATTTTCATTACTTACGAGTTTAATAATCCTTCAAGTCATTCCTAGCCTGACCGGCAATATCATTATCATGCTAAATTTTAACTGTGCTACCTGGTCCTTCTTCCTGGAGCACAATTTTCGACGATGAGCTAAGCCTACGTCGATTTTCCTCATCATATCGTTTCACCTCAAGGATGATTCGAGTTGATTTCGAATCCTTGGTTCTAGTAGCCTTTCACTTCATTCTTCCTTTTCTGCTCGATGACATCTTCATAGAGTCTCTCGACAAAATTTGTCGTGATCATCGTCAACACTTTGTTTTCTTCGGAGATGACAATTGAATTCATGGTGAGAAATACCATCTGTGACCTTCGATGATTTGAGTTATCATTGACAACCCCCCTTGTCTTCTTTCCAACACATGTATGATCACGCCTTGGTTAAACCTTGGAATCCTTGCTATTCCTGCAATTGTTCCTTGTGTATTTCTTGTGATCTTCAACTCCAACCCTTACTTGTAACACCATGTTAATGCTACCTTGAAGCATGACTGAGTTATTCCGGATATCAACAAGAACATTGGAAGCACATTGTCGAATGTTTCTTGATCTATTATACAAACACCGTTGTATGGGTAATATCATGATTCTTCCCTCGCCCCCCTTATCTAAATGCTTTTGAACTTGCTGTCATATCATGTATATCCTGCTCCGCCTCCCCATGGGAAGGATATACTCCCAATTCTTGTGTATAAACACATTTTCCTTTCCAATGTTCTGTTTAATCTGATGATCACATTTTCCTTTCCATTGTTTTGTTTAACCTTTCTTGTGATCTTTATGATCTAAGCAGTAATATTCTTCTGCTTAAATAAACATCTTGGTGTACAATTCTTACAGAAAAACCCTGTTACTATTGTTGTTGATATTCTGGTAACCACCGATGGACAAGAACTTTGCCTAATGGTCCGCCTCGTTCCAACGAGCAGGAAAATGGTTCTCTTCGTCCCTCGCCCTTGGTACCAACGTTGATGCCAACATAACTGACATGCTATCCTATGGCATGCCTTGCTATCATATCCGTGCAAGATGTCGCTGCCTTTCCTCCTCTGAACACACAAGGTGGGCCCATAACCCACAGTTCCACATGATCGAAACCTGACTCTCTTATATACCCCCCTGTTTCTAAAAGTTTTTCCTCACGCTTGGTTTCGTATGTAATTCATGAGTCACCTTCCGAGAGATCACCAATTCTGGTATCAGACAAAATACTTATTCCCATCGCTCTAAAACTCTTCCACACTTCGTTTCAGGCAACAAACGATTGCCTACCCGTTTGAAGCTTTTTATTGCACCTTCTTACCTTGCTCTCGATGACCTTCTTGAATTTCAACTCGAGAGATGCCTCTTTGCCAATTTCACTGAGATTGTTCCCAGATAACTATCCTGTGTTAAGCTCTGTCTTTTCCGAGTCTTTCCCCCCTTACTCCACCCCTTAAATCTCGGGACGAGATTTCTTGTAGTGGAGGAGATTTGTAACACCCCGAGAATCATGCTACAGTAATCCCCTTCCAATGATGCCTTGTCATCATTGTTACTGTTGCTAATCTTCACTTGATCCAAATCACCGATTCAAATTCAAATCCAATCTAAAGTCAAAAACTCTTATTTGTCAGACAGGAGATCTAAAATGTTCATCTTGTGGCAAATAGTCATTTGTTAATATTGGTGGTGAACCAACATTTTTTGCAAGGTGTTTAAATGGCCTAAAGAAATTAAAGCAGTGGCTAAAACAATAGTTTAAATGCCTTTTTACTTTATAAAATCTTCAAACTTTTTCTAAAGCCTCCAAACCCTTTTGTGGCACGGCCTAAAAATGCAAACTAATTAATAAGCTAAGTCCCACATTTTTCTCAGCTTTTTAGTCACTCTATATCGTCATTTTCTATCTCTGTGAAATAAACAAAAGATTTTTTTTATATAAGATACTAAAAGGAGCTACTTTGCACCTGGGCCTGATGCACAGTGCCACAACCCAGCCCAACTCCCCCTCCCGGTCGTCTCCCCTGTTCTAGCGACCGCATCGCTACAGGGGTGAGACCCCGCCGGATCACCTCGCCGGCATCGCCGCGAGAGGATAAGACCCCGACACCTCGGTCCTCTCCCCTGCGCCCCACTCACTCCCCTGCTCTCCTCTGTCGCCCACTCCCCTCTGGGTTATCCCCAGATCCCCTTTCCTCCACCTCCACGACGCGGTCGCCGCCGTGCCTCGCCCGTCCCCGCGGTCACCGAGCCCCGTTCGCCTCACCGCCGTGTCCCTCGTCTCCGTCAACGTCGTCTGCTTCGTCTCCATCCATGAACGGGAGTCGGGGAGCTCCACAATGCGCGGATCGAGCCACCCCCTTCCGCCTCGGCCGCCGTTGATCTCCTCCAACTCCGGCCACCCTCTGCTGCTCCTAATCTGTCACCGGCTTTCCTTAGCCACTCGGTGAGCTCCTCCCCCTCTCCCTTCACTCACGTAGGCCGCCCCCCTCTCTAGCTCGCTCGCCGCAACCGCCGTAGCTCACCGTCGCCCTGCTCCATCACCGTCGTGGCCACCGCTGCCGTGGCCCCCATCCGAGCCCTCCATCTTGCTCTTGGTGTTCCCAGGAGCCCGACCAGCCCTTCCTCTCGCCCTCTCGTGCCCCCTAGCCCATTCCCGACGTGACTCCGAACGCCTCCGCCGCCCGTGCTCGCCGCCGATGGTTATTTCGGCCGTCCCCGGGCGAGCCACCACCACCACCCGACACGGCGTCGTGTGCGCGTTTGAACGGTGCCAACCGCACGCGAAACGGCCGCCCCTAGCGCGTTTCCGACGAGGCCCGAGCGGCTCCGCCGCGTTCTAGCATCGCCGGCGGTGAGACGCCGGACGCCGCCGACGTGGCTGGGCGGGCCCGACCCTGGCTCACTGCTAGTGGGCCATAGGGGCCCTGTTGACTGGGTTGACCCAGTCAACACGCTGACATGGCAGTACAGTGCCACTGACGAACCGGCCC
Organism: Triticum aestivum; assembly: GCF_018294505.1. NCBI lineage: Eukaryota > Viridiplantae > Streptophyta > Magnoliopsida > Poales > Poaceae > Triticum > Triticum aestivum. The sequence continues at coordinate 134,315,360 of NC_057810.1, read as the reverse complement.
CACCGCTTAATTAATAAATAATATGGTTTTTATAATTAAAAGTAATTAGTTTAGCTAATTAGCCACTAACATGTGGGGCCCATCAGCTAATTAACCTTAGTTTAGTTAAAATAAGCTCTGTTAAGTAACAGAGGCTGACTGGTGGGTCCCCCGTGTCAGTTTTGACCAGTCAACCGGACTGTTGACTGCTGACGTCACTCCTACGTCATGCTGACATCATATTCCTTTTCTGTTAATATAAATAATTCCAGAATATGTTTAAAACTTAGAAAATTCATATAAAATAATCTATAACTCGGATGAAAATGTTTTCTATATGAAAGTTGCTCAAAAAAATCCAAAAAATCCGAATGCGCGGTCCGTTCATCTGTAACATGCCCCTAGCATGCTGAACTTGGGACATTCCCCCTCCGGTCATCTGTCTGACACAGGTCCGGAACCGGGAATACATTCCCGGTTGAATTCTCCCTTCACCTATATCGTGTAGCCATACGTTAGGTCACTCCCGGCACAACATATTGCCACGTTATGCTTCGTGATGCTATGTTTGCTTTATATTTACTGTTTCTTCCCCCTCTTCTCTCCGGTAGACCCCAAGACCGATGCCGATGCCCCTTTGATCGACTACATCAACGACGACCCCTCCTTGCCAGAGCAACCAGGCAAGCCCCCCCTTTGATCATCCCGATATCGCCCATTCCATTCTCTCATGCTTGCATTAGATTTTACTACTGTTATTGTTTGCTCCTATTCTGATGCATAGCCTGCTTTTGTATCTGCTGTTGTACCTTACCTGCTTATCCTAATTTGCTTAGTATAGGTTGGTTAGTGATCCATCAGTGACCCCCACCTTGTCCTTGTTGCCCCTGCTTCATCATTGAAGACCCGATCAACGGGATTGAAGACTAGGCCCCGGCACCGCACATCACTTTCCCCTTAGTTGCTCGACACTGCTGGGTTACCATCGAGTGCCGAGGGTGAGACCTCTACAGCACTTCTGATGTTAACCTGTAGTGTAGCTATTCGGTCGTGTTCATCGAGGGTGATTTCCTCCTTAACCACTTCCGATACGGCTCTGTCGTGCGACCCCTCAAGTGTGAACCTCGAGGGCGATTCCTCTACGTTCACCTTGATGATTACATTGAGTGGAACCCACCGGGGGTGATTCCTTGGGTTTTCCTCTTGATGTTTGGACACACGGATACTTGGACTTTACAACTGTTACTTGGAAAGTGATGTGGAGACGGGTTGACCTGGAAGGTTCCCGTGAAATAATTACGAGGCGTGGCCGGGCATTCTTAGCCCTTGCCGCAAGTCCTCGAGACGGGGCAATGGGGTCACCTCTTTCGTGAGTCTCTGCTTGTTACCGCGCGTTCCTAATCCACTACGATTTGGATATTTGATCCGAGGGGCCTCTGGCCTGATAGCACTAACCATCACGTGGGCATAGTATGGGCGTTCTGCGTCGTATACATCAGCCGAAGCTTAATAGACGTCAGCGACGGAGCGGCGCACGCCGGGTTGGACTGGTAAGCTCCTGCCTTTTTAGGGAGGTAGCTAGGTCTGCTCACCGGCCGCCCACGCAACGTGCAGGAGTTCCCGGGGCGATGGCCCATGACCCCTGGGGGCATAGGTTTAGTCCGGCGTGCTTGACCTCTCTATTAAGCCTAGGTCGGGTTGCGGCGTATTGTTTGGCCGAGGCCGGGCATGACCCAGGAAAGTGTGTCTGGCCGGAGTTAATCAAGCATGGTGGGTAAGTTGGTGCACCCCTGCAGGGAAGAACTAATCTATGCATAGCCTGTCCTACGGTAACGGACACTTGGAGTTGTATCCTGATCGATACAACTAGAACTGGATACTTGTGATGAGAACTGGATGGTGATGAGGATTTGATTGTGATGATAACTGGATAGTATGGCTCTGGGATTTCTTTCTCGCAGGGAGTCGAGAAAGGATCTCTGGCCGAGGTTGATAACACTACTACTACTTTACTTTATGCTACTCTACTCCCTCCTGTTGCTGCAAGATGGTGGGTTCGAGAAGATGATAGTCTTCGATAGGACTAGGCCTTCTCTCTATTCTGGCATTTCTGCAGCCCAGTCCACATATACAGCCTTCCTTTGAAAATGTTGCAAATGTAGTGTAGATCCTTGCTTGCGAGTACTTTGGATGAGTACTCACGGTTGCTTTGCTCCCCCTTTTCCCCCTTTCTTCTTCTTTCCGGCTGATGCAACCAGATGACGGAGCCCAGGAGCCAGGTGCCACCGCCGATGCTTACTACTACGTGGAGGCCGCCGATAACCAGGAGTAGTTAGGAGGCTCCCAGGCAGGAGGCCTTGCCTTTTCGATCGATGTTGCTTTTTGTGCTAGCCTTATTAAGGCAAACTTGTTTAACTTATGTCTGTACTCAGATATTGTTGCTTCCGCTGACTCATTTGTATTCAAGCTAATGTATTCGAGCCCTCGAGGCCCCTGGCTTGTAATATAAAGCTTGTATTATTTTAATTTGTGTCTAGAGTTGTGTTGTGATATCTTCCCGTGAATCCTTGATCTTGATCGTACACATTTGCGTGTATGATTAGTGTACGATTGAATCGAGGGCGTCACAACTCTTGCAACGATGATTAGGGCATCAAGATGGACTCAAACAAGCATGGCATAATGGAATGAAATGAAGAGCACATCGTGATGAAAATTTTGATATATCATACATGCAAAACGGGTCTACAGATGAGGAGATACGGCATGTTGAATAGGGCATGAAAAAGATACAGATCTGGGGACGATGGATTTTTACCTCCGCGAAAGTCAACGCGGGACAAAGCGGTTCGGGGACGAGAAGATACGGGATGCGGGAGGCGTTTGGTTCGGTGGTCGAAGCCGTCCAGGCTAAGGTTGGACGGGGCCATCCCGGCCGGAGGTTGAAGACGCCCGCGGCGGCGCCGGCGATGGCGGACGGCGGGACGGGGAGAGGACGCTGATGGATTCATGTACCTAGGGTAGGGTCATAGACCTGATCTAAGTACCCTACCCAAGGACACCCTTAGAAGAGATCACCTTCCAGTCGACCAAGGAGGACTCCACTCGACTGACTTGAAGGACTCGACCATGAAGACTCACTCGACCACCAGAAGGTCAAGAAGCACTCTGTACTGCAACGGTCAGTAGTTAAGTAGACTTTATGGTAGTTAAGACACTTTATGTGGGGCATTACCAGTAACGCCCCGGACTTAATGTACTTTAAACCCTTCATTATGTGGGCTGGCAGGGGTCCTGGCGCACTCTATATAAGCCACCCCCCTCCCCAGGCAGAAGGGTTCGCACCCTTGTAACTCATATACACATAATCCACTCGACCGCCTCCGGGCTCCGAGACGTAGGGCTTTTACTTCCGCCGAGAAGGACCTGAACTCGTACATCGCTTGTGTTTACAACCTCTCCATAGCTAGGACCTTGCCTCTCCATACCAACCACCCACTCTACTGTCAGACTTAGAACCACGACAGTTGGCGCCCACCGTGGGGCAGGTGTTTTAGCGATTTTTTTTGAGAAGTTGCGATTCTTCCGAGTATATTCATCATGATGACTGCTGGAGTTTTGGTCGAGGGTCGCGAGATCCGTCTCGGCGCTCTCACCTTCGTCGCCGACGACTCCGCTTGGCTCCAGGAGGCTCCACTCGACGTTGATGTGCTCCCCGCCCGCGGTGCGACGCATTTTCGCCCATGTGTCTGCGGCGTTCTGCTGCGACAACCGTCGACCCCGTATCGGTCGACTCCCCTATCGGTCACCCTTCCGGTCTCCCACCAGCGCAAGCACTCTGGTCGGTCGAGGCTCCAGCCGTGGGTGAAGCATGCGGTGGCTCGCCAGACGGCCCCCGCCCAAGTTGCGGCAATCGAGCCCGACGAATCTCTCTACGGCCTGTTCGATTTGTCGACTGGCTCTGTAGAGACTGCATCCGAGTGCGATAGTAGTGATCCGGCGGCGGAAATCCTGATGGTCAACGGACCCCGCAGTCCTCCTGGCTTCGCCCATGAGGGCGGGGCAGGCGGCGGAGGCGATCCCGTACGGGACCACGAAGAGTACCAGCCCGAGCCACTCGACTCTCTGCAGAGGGAAGAGCTTCGCCACAGGAACATGGATGCCCTGCATACTCCCATCACGGGAGAAACCCCCGAGGCTCGCACCTTGGAGGAGGCACGTTTGGCCAATTTGGCCGAACACGCTCGTCTGGAGAATCTTCAGCGAGCACTCGACGAGCGCGCGCGGCAACGAGTTCCGGACACCAATCGACGTCAACTCTTCCCGCCGACTCAGGTATATCGAACCCCAATCCAGAATTTAGCAGCTGCGACCCGTATAGCAGAGTCCATCCAGCCCTCTTAGTCGGAAGCTGGCAGAGGATTGATGCAGGTCAGGGATTTGCTCCGGGCAGCAGGTGACCAGAATTCAGCCGTGTCGCAGTCGCGCAACAGAATTCACAGTCGATCCGTCGCTGCGAATACGGTTCAGTCGGCTCATAGTCCCAGATCGCCTCCGCGGCGTGAAGGACGCGAGAATCGGCGAGACCAGTACGGAGACCGACACGACCGAGATGATAGGCGTCGAGTGCCCACTTCCCCTCCGAGGGGTGGGTCTTACGCTCCTCGACAGCAAGATGACAGGCGTCAGCTCAGTGTGGGGCGAAGAGCTCCAGTCGACCCCAGGGAACCAGGCTTCGACGCACGATCCATTATCGTGCAAGGCTTGGTCGACCGGAACAGAGCCCATCAGGGTGGGCCCGACAGAGATGCGCCCACAAGCAGTCGAGTGCATGTTTCTGGTCCAGAGTGTTTTAGCAGGGCTATCAGAGCCGCAGTGATTCCCCCCAATTTCAGGTTGGCAACAGGAGTCAGCAAGTTCACTGGTGAGTCTAAGCCTGAAACTTGGCTTGAGGAATACCGAGTGGAGGTTCAGATTGGTGGTGGGAATGACGAGGTGGCCATGAAGCATTTGCCCCTCATGTTGGAAGGTTCTGCCAGAGCATGGTTGAATCAGTTACCTCCTAGAAGCATTTACACTTGGGAAGATTTGTCCCGAGTGTTCGTCAGGACATTTGAAGGAACTTGCAAGCGACCAGCTGGATTGACAGAGCTGCAAGTTTGTGTGCAGAAGACGAATGAGACTCTTAGAGAGTATATTCAGAGATGGATCACTTTGCATCATACCGTGGAGAACGTGTCTGACCATCAGGCAGTCCGCGCCTTCAAGGATGGTGTCAAGAACAGAGAATTAAGTTTGAAATTTGGTCGAACCGGGGACATGACCCTGAGTCGGATGATGGAGATTGCTACCAAGTACGCCAAAGTGAAGAAGAAGACCGACTCCGAAGCGGCAAGTACAAGCCGAGTCAGTCGGAGAAGGGAAACACCAGTCGGAAACAGAAGCGAAAGGCCGAACCAGCAGCTCCTGGAGAGGCTCTGGCCGTGACTCAGGGAAAGTTCAAAGGGAAGCCAAAAGGATCCTGGAACCCTAAGAAGGTAAAGGATAAAGAAGGGAACGACGTGATGGATATGCCGTGTCGCATCCACACAAAGAAAGATGAAGAGGGCAATATCATTTACCCAAAGCATACCACTCGCCAATGTCGACTCCTGATCCAGCAGTTTCAAGGAAAACAGTCTAAGGACAAGGAAAAGGAGTTGGACAAGGCCGAAGACAAGGAGGACAGTGAGGAAGGATATCCGCATGTCAACTCCACTCTGATGATCTTCGCAGATGTGGAAAGTGAGAGCCGACTAAAAGTCATTAATCGTGTGGTGAACATGGTTGCCCCAGCGAAACCAAGTTATCTGAGATGGTCCCAAACACCCATCACATTCGACCAGTCAGATCACCCGACTCATATTGCTACCCCTGGGAGGCAAGCTTTGGTGGTCGACCCAGTTGTCGAAGGCACTCGACTGACGAAAGTGCTGATGGACGGTGGTAGTGGGTTGAATTTGTTGTATGCAGACACACTGAAAGGAATGGGCATTCCGATGTCCCGACTGAGCACCAGCAACATGAGCTTTCATGGAGTTATACCAGGAAAGAAAGCCGAGTCACTCGGCCAAATAGCTCTGGACGTGGTGTTTGGTGATTCAAAACATTTTCGCAAAGAGAAGTTGACGTTTGAGGTCGTGGATTTTCAGAGCGCGTACCACGCCATTTTGGGGAGGCCAGCTTACGCACGGTTCATGGCTCGACCATGTTACGTGTACCTCAAACTGAAGATGCCCGGACCCAAAGGAGTGATCACTGTCACCGGTGATCGGAAAAAGGCAGAAGAGTGCTTTCAGAAGGGCTCGAAGATTGCCGATTCCCAGGTGACAGCGGTCGAGTTTGAAGAGTATAAGCAAAGCGCAGATCCGAGTGATTTGCTGCGATCCAAGAAACCCGCCACAGAATTTGCATTTCAGTCGTCCGGTGAGACGAAGCCTGTCCACATTCACCCAACCGACCCCAGTGCAGCCCCGACCCACATCTCCACAACACTCGACCCGAAATAGGAAGAAGCGCTCATCCAGTTCCTCCGTGAGAACTAGGACATTTTTGCATGGAAGCCAGCTAACATGCCAGGTGTTCCCAGGGGACTGGCTGAGCATCGTCTTAGAGTCGACTCATCAGCAAAACCAGTTAAAGAGCATCTTCGGCGGTCCGCCGTCCAGAAAAGAAAGGCTATTGGTGAGGAAGTGGCTCGACTGTTGGCGGCAGGATTTATCCGAGAGATATACCACTCCGAGTGGCTTGCTAATGTCGTCATGGTCCCTAAGAAGGACAAATCACTCCGAATGTGCATTGATTTCAAGCACATCAATCGGGCCTGCTCGAAAAATCATTTTCCTCTCCCTCGCATAGATCAAATTGTTGACTCGACCGCAGGATGCGAGAGATTGTCTTTCCTAGACGCCTATTCCGGGTACCACCAGATCCGTCTGTACGGACCCGATGAGATAAAAACAGCTTTCATCACTCCATTCGGGTGCTTCTGCTATATCACCATGCCATTCGGCCTCAAGAATGCCGGAGCCACTTTCATGCGAATGATTCAGAAATGTATGCTCACTCAAATCAATCGGAATGTGGAAGCGTATATGGATGATATCATCGTCAAGTCACGAAAAGGTTCCGACCTGCTCGCTGACCTCGCCGAAACATTTGCCAACCTCAGAAGGTATGATATCAAGCTCAATCCATCAAAGTGCACATTCGGAGTTCCTGGTGGTAAGTTACTCGGTTTTCTCGTTTCCGAGCGAGGGATCGATGCTAATCCAGAGAAGATCGGCACTATTCTCCGAATGAAATGCCCTGTGCGAGTGCACGATGTCCAGAAGCTTACTGGATGCTTGGCCGCATTAAGTCAATTCATCTCACGACTCGGTGAAAAGGCATTACCTCTTTACCGACTGATGAAGAAGGCAGACAAGTTCGAGTGGACTCCAGAAGCTGATGCAGTGTTTGCCGAGCTAAAAGCTCTGCTCTCCACCCAGCCGGTGCTTGCTGCTCCAATCAGCAAAGAGCCTCTGTTGCTTTATATCGCAGCCACATGACAAGTCGTTAGTACAGTGCTTACGGTCGAGCGGGAAGAAGAAGGAAAAGCCTTCAAAGTTCAGCGCCCAGTGTATTATTTGTCTGAAGTTTTGACTCCATCCAAGCAGAGATACCCTCATTATCAGAAGCTTGTGTATGGGATATACATGACCACGAAGAAGGTTGCTCATTATTTCTCTGATCATTCCATCACAGTCGTCAGCGATGCTCCACTTTCAGAGATTCTGCACAACAGAGATGCAACTGGTCGAGTGGCGAAATGGGCAATTGAACTTCTTCCCCTTGATATCAAGTTTGAGGCAAAGAAAGACATTAAGTCCCAGGCAATAGCAGATTTCCTCGCCGAGTGGATTGAACAACAGCAGCCAACTGAAGTTCACTCGGAGCATTGGACCATGTTCTTTGATGGCTCTAAAATGCCGAATGGTTCCGGTGCTGGGGTGGTCTTGGTTTCCCCTAGAGGAGATAAGCTTAGATATGTGCTCCAGATTCACTTTGATTCCTCCAACAATGAGGCAGAGTATGAGGCCCTCTTATATGGATTACGCATGGCCATTTCACTCGGCGTCCGTCGCCTGATGGTCTATGGCGATTCAGATTTAGTGGTCAACCAAGTGATGAAGGAGTGGGACGTGAGAAGCCCAGCCATGACTGGATACTGCAATGTAGTGAGGAAGCTGGAAAAGAAGTTTGAGGGGTTAGAGCTCCATCATATACCCCGACTGAAAAATCAAGCAGCTGATGATCTAGCAAAGATAGGTTCCAAGAGAGAAGCCATTTCGAGTGGTGTGTTCTTGGAGCACATTCATACTCCGTCATTTAAGGAAGACCCTTTCACTGAAGAAACCCCGCAACCCAAGAGTGCCACGGATCCGACTGAGGTAGAAGTCCCAGCAGTGGTCGACTTGGTTATGGAGATCTTGGTAGTCATACCTGACTGGACAATACCATATATCGCATATATCCTGAGAAAAGAGCTCCCAGAGGATGAGGAAGAGGCTCGACAGATCGTCCGTCGATCCAAGGCCTTTACCGTTATCAAAGGACAGTTGTATAGAGAGAGCGCGACTGGAGTTGGTCAAAAGTGCATAACGCCAGAAGAAGGTCGAATCATTCTCAATGATATCCACTTGGGGACCTGTGGTCACCATGCGTCCTCTCGGACCATCGTGGCCAAAGCATACCGAGCCGGATTTTACTGGCCAAAGGCGAATGAGATGGCGAAGGAAATAGTGGACAAGTGTGAAGGATGTTAGTTCTACTCAAATATGTCACACAAGCCTGCGTCAGCTCTGAAGACCATTCCACTCGTCTGGCCTTTCGCAGTATGGGGGTTGGACATGGTCGGCCCCTTGAGAACAGGTCGAAGTGGTTTCACGCATGTACTGGTGGCAGTCGACAAGTTCACCAAATGGATTGAGGCTAAGCCAATCAAGAACCTTGACGCCGGTACTGCTGTTAGCTTCATCAGGGAACTGATATTCAGATATGGAGTCCCGGACAGCATCATCACAGATAATGGGTCGAACTTTGACTCGGAGGAATTCAGGGATTTCTGCAACTCTCAAGGCACACGAGTCGACTACGCTTCAGTCGCCCATCCGTAGTCGAATGGACAAGCAGAGCAAGCCAATGGCCTGATCCTCAAAGGATTGAAACCCCGACTGATGCGTGATCTCAAGCATGCGGCTGGAGCATGGGTCGACGAACTTCCCTCGGCGCTTTGGGGACTACGGACCACACCCAATCGATCGACCGAAAGAACTCCATTCTTCTTGGTCTACGGAGCTGAAGCAGTCTTGCCGAGTGACCTTCTTCACAATGCTCCTTGAGTTGAACTTTACAACGAAGCAGAAGCTGAACAAGCGCGACAGGATGCAGTCGACCTTTTAGAGGAAGAAAGGGAGATGGCTCTGATCCGATCGACCATCTACCAACAAGACATGCGTCGCTTCCACGCCAGAAATGTGAGGGGTCGAGCCTTCCAAGAAGGGGATTTAGTTCTCCGAGTGGATCAGCAGAAACAACACAAGCTTGCTCCTTCTTGGGAAGGACCCTTCATCGTCACCAAGGTTCTCCACAACGGGGCGTACCGTCTCTACAACGTCGAACACAATATCGACGAGCCCCGAGCTTGGAACGCGGAACTACTCCGCCCATTTTACACTTAAAGTTTTCACTCGGATGAGTTGTAATAAAGTACTTCTGTAGTTCATGGATTTCAAAATAATAGTGTCATAATTCCTCCATAATTTTTGTCACTTTTTATTTGTCCAATAAAATTTTCCCCTCAGTGGGTGACTTAGCCGCGAATCCATTTCGCCTAAGTTTGTAAAAATCCTTACCGAGTGGTGAGCCAGACTCCCACTCGAAGGTTTAGCTGCGAATCCGTTTCGCCTAAGTTTAAATAAAATCCTTACCGAGTGGTGAGCCAGACTCCCACTCGGGGGCTTAGCTGCAGTCCAAGTACTCGCCTAAGTTATAAAAATCCTACCGAGTGGTAAGCCAGACTTCCACTCGGGGGCTTAGCTGCAGTCCAAGTACTCGCCTAAGTTATAAAAATCCTACCGAGTGGTAAGCCAGACTTCCACTCGGGGGCTTAGCTGCAGTCCAAGTACTCGCCTAAGTTATATAAATCCTACCGAGTGGCGAGCCAGACTCCCACTCGGGGGGCTTAGCTGCAGTTTAAACACTCGCCTAAGTACAATGTGCGCTCGCAAGGAGGACTAGGTGCAGGTCGACTGCGACCCTCTCCTCTGAGCTACGCCACAAATACAACGTACGCTCGCAAGGAGGACGAGGTGCAGGTCGACTGCGACCCTCTCCTCTGAGCTACACCACAAATACAACGTACGCTCGCAAGGAGGACGAGGTGCAGGTCGACTGCGACCCTCTCCTCTGAGCTACGCCATAAGTACAATGTACGCTCGAAAGGAGGACGAGGGGCAGGTCGACTGCGACCCTCTCCTCTGAGCTACGCCATAAGTACAATGTACGCTCGAAAGGAGGACGAGGTGCAGGTCGACTGCGACCCTCTCCTCTGAGCTACGCCATAAGTACAATGTGCGCTCGTAAGGAGGACGAGGTGCAGGTCGACTGCGCCCCTCTCCTCTGAGCTTCGCCACAAGTACAACGTGAAAATCCTACCGAGTGAAGAGCAAACCTCTCGCTCGGGGGCTTAGCTGCAGCCCAGTGCTTGCCTAAGATATAAAAATCCTACTGAGTGAAGAGCAAACCTCTCACTCGGGGGCTTAGCTGCAGCCCAGTGCTCGCCTAAGATATAAAAATCCTACCGAGTGAAGAGCAAACCTCTCACTCGGGGGCTTAGCTGCAGCCCAGTGCTCGCCTAAGATATAAAAATCCTACCGAGTGAAGAGCAAACCTCTCACTCGGGGGCTTAGCTGCAGCCCAGTGCTTGCCTAAGATATAAAAA
>NC_057810.1:134211036-134304348 GCF_018294505.1 Triticum aestivum | reverse complement strand
GTACGCTCGAAAGGAGGACGAGGGGCAGGTCGACTGCGACCCTCTCCTCTGAGCTACGCCATAAGTACAATGTACGCTCGAAAGGAGGATGAGGTGCAGGTCGACTGCGACCCTCTCCTCTGAGCTACGCCATAAGTACAATGTACGCTCGAAAGGAGGACGAGGTGCAGGTCGACTGCGACCCTCTCCTCTGAGCTACGCCATAAGTACAATGTGCGCTCGTAAGGAGGACGAGGTGCAGGTCGACTGCGCCCCTCTCCTCTGAGCTTCGCCACAAGTACAACGTGAAAATCCTACCGAGTGAAGAGCAAACCTCTCGCTCGGGGGCTTAGCTGCAGCCCAGTGCTTGCCTAAGATATAAAAATCCTACTGAGTGAAGAGCAAACCTCTCACTCGGGGGCTTAGCTGCAGCCCAGTGCTCGCCTAAGATATAAAAATCCTACCGAGTGAAGAGCAAACCTCTCACTCGGGGGCTTAGCTGCAGCCCAGTGCTCGCCTAAGATATAAAAATCCTACCGAGTGAAGAGCAAACCTCTCACTCGGGGGCTTAGCTGCAGCCCAGTGCTTGCCTAAGATATAAAAATCCTACCGAGTGAAGAGCAAACCTCTCACTCGGGGGCTTAGCTGCAGCCCAGTGCTCGCCTGAGATATAAAAATCCTACCGAGTGAAGAGCAAACCTCTCACTCGGGGGCTTAGCTGCAGCCCAGTGCTCGCCTAAGATATAAAAATCCTACCGAGTGAAGAGCAAACCTCTCACTCGGGGGCTTAGCTATAGCCCAGCGCTCGCCTAAGTGGATTAAGGAATAAGTCGACTGCAGTGAGCGTCTTGCTTTGAACCTGCAAAAGACATTTCGAGCCAAAAGCAATCATATTCAAACATCAAATCCAAGTTCAGATCGATACCTAAAGGAACCAAAAGTGCTCAGGCGCTAAGCCTGTTAAGGTTTATCGGTTACAACTCCACTCGGCATACCGAGGCAAATTTAAAGTGTCGAGCTTAAAAGAAGTTTTTTACCCCTCCTGTGGAGGGCTGGAAGGTGCAACGAACTCATCAAGGTCGATTCCGTCTGCGATCCGAGTGGCAGCAGCGATGAAGGTTTCCATGAAGGACCTAAAGTCGTGTTTCTTGGTGTTGGCCACCCGGAGAGCTGCCAGCTTGTCTTCTCGCGCATCTTTGCAGTGGACTCGGGCCAGACATAGAGCAACATCTGCACCGCACCGAGCCGAGGACTTTTTCCACTCCTGCACTCGATCAGGAACCGTGTTCAGTCGAGCCATCAGCGACTCGAGGTCGTTCTGGAGTGTCTCCCTGGGCCAGAGCGTTGAGTCGATGCGAGAAGTGGCGACCTTCAGCCTTGCAAGATAGTCCACGACAGCTGCAACACGGGACTCCAGTCGGAAAACATTCATGGCAACTTCATCGCTCACTGGAGAATTGATGGGGTCAAGGTTCGGTTCCAGCTGGCTAGTCTCTTCTTCAAAGTTTTGGCAAAATTCTGCAAGGACAATCACCGAGTCAAGACAATGGTCGAATGGAAAGATCACAGTTGAAAATGATTGTCGAGCGTAAAGGGTTACCTTCGAGCATAAGGAACAACTTCTTGGCAAGTCCACTCAGGAAGGCCTCTAGATCATTTTTCTTCCCAGTCAACTGACTGATCTTGTCGGTCAGGGCAGTTTTGTCAGTCTTCAGTCGACTGACTTCCTTGTTGGCAATCCCAAGAGCAGCTTTCAGATTAGTATTTTCTTCTTAGAGCTTGGTGACTGAAGCTAGCTTCTCGTCAGCAAGCTTGATCTTCTCAGCCAGCTCAAGGTCTTTTTTCTTCTGGGCCTCCTTCACCTTACTTGCAAATTACGGCAAGATTAGATTTTGAAACAAATGAAGGGAAAAAGCAGTCGTCGAGGTCTCATCAAACATACCTTTGGTCTCCTCCTTTGCCTTCGTCAGATTCTCCTGAACCAGCTTCAGGTCCAGCTCGATCTGAATGTGCTTGTTTTCCAGCTCGGTGTAACGAGCCGCAAGGTCACAGGATTTCTGCGGAGCACCAATCGACAAAATGTCAAGGATAATTCACTTCCGAGTGGATAAGAGAAAATCATCCGTTTCTAAGACTACAGCCGAATAAAAACATTCGACCGTAGTCTCGGGGATTACACCCAGTGGGTGCACTCAGCGTGCCCCCACTAGTTCTATTAACGATAGAGTCGACCAGTCGACCCCCTAAAAAAGACGTATTCTCTAGACAGTAATCGACTGCAAGCAGTCGACCATAGTCTCGGGGACTACACCCAGTGGGTGCACTCAGCGTGCCCCCACCGGTTTGGGAAATTCATTCGCCTCAGACGAACGACGGAAAGACTTTACTTATAAAGCCTAAGGCCGACTGCCAGCAGTCGACCTTAGCCTTGGGGACTACACCCAGCGGGTGCACTCAGCGTGCCCCCGCTAACACGGAGTTTCAATTGACACACCCAGTGGGTGACTGCTACGGATTCCGGAAAGAAAAGTTTTTGATAGCATATACTAACAGAACAAGCGATGGTCGACTGACCTGAACATTGCTTTGAAGGGTGGAGCTAGTGTCGTAAGCTGCTTGACTTGCTTCCCGGATGGCCTTCACCTGCTCCATCATGACCCCTGCTTGGCGTATCGCTTCCTTCGCAGCACTGGCTTGGTTCTCTGGGACGTGGTGCGTCGTGAAGAGAGAAGGTTGTGCGGCACTCGATGAAGCAGGATGAGCACTCGTCAACGGCACCGTGAAAGACATGGTGTGTCGAGTGGTGTTCTCCTCCTCCGCGACCAGAGTCTTGGGCGCCGTCACATCCTGGGCCACCCTGCCGGCAGACGCTTGCCTACTCCTCCTATGCTTCAGTGGTTCCTCGTCATCATCATCATCAGGAAGAGTGATAACGACATTGGATGAGACTACATAAAGAATCAAAATTAGGGACGAACAGTCAATCGACTAAAATGGAATTAAGAGTATAGTACTAGGGTTTGAGGTTGCTGTGTCCTCCATCTCATGGTCGTCAGCCCTGGCTGAAGTCTCAGAAGTAGCAGCACTGCAATTCCAAAGAATCAGTCGGTTAACTCAAGTGTCGGTCAGAGATAAAGCTCGCACAAAACAAGAAGATTTAAGCAACGTGTTTACCCTGATATGGTGGTGATGGACACCTTCATCTTCGGCAGGAGCTTGGTCGGCTTTGACGGGGCCACCTTGGACTGCTTCGGCGCCTTTTCAGTCAGCACCGGAGAAGTGGTCCGAGGGCGCTTGGTCGACTGCGCGACAGTCGCGACCCCCTTCCCACGCTCAATCACAGGGTCATGGGCAAGTTTCGACTGCCTTTCCGAGCGCGGTGGTGCGACCTCCTCCTCCTCCTCCTCTTCTTCCTCCTCATCATCATCGTCATCATCATCATCTTCGGCAGCATCCGAGTCCCACTCCTCCTGGCTCTCGCCCCCGCTTGCTTCTCCCTCTTCAGTCGGAGCCTGAGCTCCATTGGGCATTGAGTACAGCTCGGTGAGGGCCTGATAGACGTCAAGACAAAGATCAGTCGACCAATTTGCGGATCAAACAGAAATAAATATGACAAGAATACAATGGAAGGTAGAGCGGACATACCTTGTCTGGAACGCTGTGATGGTCAAGTGGAGGGATCCTTCTGGCTCCGTGGGGGTTATCCTTGTTCCCAGTGACCGCAGTCATCCACCTCTCCAACGTGGCATCGTCGACTGGTTCTGGGTGGATCCGAGTCTCATCTTCAGTCCCGCAGTACAACCACATGCAGTGGCTCCGGAACTGAAGAGGCTGGATACGCCGCCTAAGCAAAACCTCCAAGAGATCCATACCAGTTACTCCATCTCGAACCAGCTGAACTACATGCTCCATCAGCATCTTCACGTCGGCTTTCTCCTCCGGAATCACCTTCAGTGAAGAAGGTTTGTTCACTCGGTCCATGGTAAACTCAGGGAGCCCACTCGACTGCCCCGGTGTCGGCTCATTCTGGCAGTAGAACCAGGTCGACTGCCAGCCCCTGACTGACTCGGGAAACGACATGGCTGGGAAGGTGCTCTTGTTCCTCATCTAGATCCCCAGACCACCACACATCTGGACAACTTGGGTCTTTTCATCGCCTGGGCTCGCCTTCTTCATGGTCTGAGAGCGACACATGAATATGTGCTTGAACAAGCCCCAGTGCGGTCGACAGCCCAGAAAATTCTCACACATGGACACAAACGCGGCAAGATAGGCGATAGAATTCGGGGTGAAGTGGTGGAGTTGTGCTCCGAAGAAGTTCAAAAAACCACAGAAGAAAACACTCGGTGGCAAAGAAAATCCGCGGTCGACGTGGGTAGCCATAAGCACGCACTCACCCTCCGCCGGCTGGGGCTGCCATTCTTTCCCCGGAAGTCTTGCAGCTCCGTGGGGGATCAGACCATCGTTGGCCATGTCGAGGAGATCCTTCTCCGTGATGGTCGACCGGATCCAGTCTCCCTGGACCCAGCCGTTCGGTAGAAGGGATCTGGACGAAGACCCGCCGCGGCTAGTGGATCTCCCCTTTGCCTTCTCCGTCGCCGACGCCTTCTTCGCGCGTTCCAGCGCCGCCGTCTTCTCCTTCACCATGGCTGCCGGCGAGACGTGCGAGGAGAAGTTGTGCGGAGGCGAGAGCGGGCGCGTTGGGCGGAGACGAGGAGAGCAGAGAGGGAATGCTGAGGCACTGTTCAAAAACCCTCGCCGGGCGCATTTATAAGATCCCTTCCGAGTGGATGACAGGTGGGCCCGGTCGATCTAATCATATCCCGAAACAGTTGCGCGGACGCGATACGTGGCGAAAAAAGCGGCGCGAGGATCGAGGCGTCTATGCCCTATCCCATCCGAGCGCCGCGGTCCGCCCCGCTTCGCGCGCTTCCCCAAATTTCATATCCCGCAGAATCTGCGAACAGCAGATCGGTTTGTTAGACGCGTGATTTCCTGCGATCCGTCGCTCGGAAATCGGCAAAGTCCAAAAGATCACTCGACGAAAGAAAAGAATGGATCGAGTCGACTGAAGAAAAGTTGCTCGTTATCAACAAAGAGATTCTTAGTCCAAAACAACGCATGACCAGTATGCAAAAGTCAATTGGAAATTGCATCAACTCCTTCCTCACTCAAGCCTCAATCCATTCGGGGGCTAATGATGGATTCATGTACCTAGGGTAGGGTCATAGACCTGATCTAAGTACCCTACCCAAGGACACCCT
Source organism: Triticum aestivum (assembly GCF_018294505.1). NCBI lineage: Eukaryota > Viridiplantae > Streptophyta > Magnoliopsida > Poales > Poaceae > Triticum > Triticum aestivum. The sequence goes on along the minus strand of NC_057810.1, from coordinate 134,299,105 downwards.
TAGAAGAGATCACCTTCCAGTCGACCAAGGAGGACTCCACTCGACAGACTTGAAGGACTAGACCATGAAGACTCACTCGACCACCAGAAGGTCAAGAAGCACTCTGTACTGCAACGGTCAGTAGTTAAGTAGACTTTATGGTAGTTAAGACACTTTATGTGGGGCGTTACCAGTAACGCCCCCGACTTAATGTACTTTAAACCCTTCATTATGTGGGCTGGCAGGGGTCCTGGCACACTCTATATAAGCCACCCCCCTCCCCAGGCAGAAGGGTTCGCACCCCTATAACTCATATACACATAATCCACTCGACCGCTTCCGGGCTCCAAGACGTAGGGCTTTTACTTCCTCCGAGAAGGGCCTGAACTCGTACATCGCTTGTGTTTACAGCCTCTCCATAGCCAGGACCTTGCCTCTCCATACCTACCCCCACTCTACTGTCAGACTTAGAACCACGACAGACGCCAGGGCGGAGTGGCTCCGGGGACGGGGTTCCTGATCCGGTGGAGGCGCGCCCAAGAGGTGACCGGCATCGACGTTTGGGCTTCGGGGTCGGGTGGCCATGGCAGATCCTGCAGGGCGAGCGAGAGAGATGTGAGGAAGGACGGAGGGAGAGGGAGGCGCGACGCCAGCGATGACCTGGAGCCGCAGCGGCGTTCGACGGTGGCGTGGCGAGGTCGGGGACGAAGACGGTGGAGCTTGAGCGCGGGAAGCAGAGCGCGGAAGTTGAGTTGGCGATGCGGCATGCTGGGTCCGGCAAGCGGGCGCGGGCGGCGGCGCGCTCGGGCCTCGATCCAGCACGGGCGGGCCTAGCGGCAGCGGAGATCCGGGTCTGCGCGGGCCCTCGATGGGCTTCGCGGGCTCGGCGGCGAAGTGGGCGCAGGGTGATGACGTGACGGCCTCCGGTTGGGCGAGGGCGGTGGCGTGGACATGTCCGGCGGCGGGGTGGACGCGTCCGGTGGTGGGAGGAAGGAGGAGACTAGGGTTAGGGTGGAAATCATCCGCGAATTTCAGGGGGAGATGCATATATATATATAGGTAGAGGGAGCTAGGAGAGTCCAAATGAGGTGCGGTTTTCGGCCACGCGATCGTGATCGAACGACCGAGAGCATGGAGGGGGATTGGATGGGTTATTGGGCCACTTTGGAGGGGTGTTGGGCTGCACACAAAAGAGGCCTTTGCGGTTACCCAGTTAACCGTTGGAGTATCAAACGGACTCCAAATGGCACGAAACTTGATAGACGGTATACCGGTGGTGTTGCAAGGCCGCTTGACAAACCTCGGTCCATTCCAAGAATGTTTAACACCCGCTCACGAAAAGAGCCAAGGAGGGGACGCCGGAGGACATATGAGTGTCGGATTGCAAAACAGACAACGGGAAAAATGCTTGGATGCATGAAACGAACACGTATGCACAATGAGATGCACATGATGACATGGCAAAATGCAACACACAAGAAAATGACATGGCAAAATGCAACACACAAGCAAATGACATGGCAACGACGGCGAATAACTGGCGGACACCTGGCGCATCAAATCTGGGGCGTTACAACTCTCCTCTACTAACAAGAGATCTCGTCCCGAGATCTTAGGAACGAGACGGGAGGAAAAAGGGGTGAGATGAAATAAGAACAAAAGAGAGAGGATGAACAAAGTTGAGAGCACTGGGTAGGAAAAGGAACGACGAAATTGACGAGAATCGAAAGCTCACGGAATCAGATAGACTCTGAAACCACTCCGGTTAGAACGAGATAGGAAACGAATGAGACTGAACGGATTTAGGGAGCACTCCGGCTGAAACATGGAGGAATATAACACGAGCTTGAGAGGATGGAATGATACTTGATGAAGACATGACACCAAACCTCCGGAAAGGATTGAAAGAGTTGAATGAAAAGAACAGAGAAGAAAATGACAACTTGTTCCACGAATGAAATTGAAAGCATCTTTAAAAGAAAGGTTTAAATGGAGTTGTTGAGAAAATCAACAACGAAAAGAATAAGCTTGTTGTGGACTTATAGATAACATCTCAAAATTATGAGGTGATCTCCGACCACAAACGGAGAAGATTGAATAGCTGAGAAAAATGAATAAATGCAAAACTCGACTTCAAAAGAATACGGAGAATTAATAGCACCTCGAGATGCAAGAAGAAAAGATACTTGAACTCCACCAATAAGATCTTGATGAACACTTGAAAGAATGAATTAAATCATGACGAACCACCATGAAGAACTCCGGTATCATAAAGGATGATGAGATAGAATGAAGGATGAAAGAATAAGATGAGCCTTGCGATGATTTAGATGGAGGTTCCGACGAGAGGGCCGAGGAAAATTTGAACTCCGGAAAAGAAAAGATGAAAACACTTGGAACTGAGAATTAATCAACATGAACAATCTCCGAAGAAAAGAATTAATCAACTTGACCACGATGAAATGAGAATAAGAATTATGTTATGCTTATCCTTCATCAAATTAAATCGATGACAAGCAATGGATTTTGCATACTACTTATTCTTCTTGAAAAAGGATTGAGAAGTGACATAGCTCCACCTTTAGGAAGGTCTTCATGAACCACCAGTAGGATTCGAAAGAACGAATGGATTAAAATGATAATCAAGGAAAAAGAATCTTGAACGAACCACCGTAAGAATTCAGAAATGACTGACAAAAGACAATGAATCACCGGGAAGAATTAGAGCAACCATGAAGATACTTGAGGGAATTTAGAGAAAAGAGAACGAAGAGATCGCGAACTGATTGAAGAATACTTGAACGAAGCACCGGAAGAATATTGAGACGACCGAAGGGGCACAGACGTAGAATAATTGGAGAATGGATTCGAAAAACATAGGACGAAGAAATATTCCGAAAAGATGGCCTCCTGATGATTGAGACAGAAAACAACTCCTGAAATACTCCGGATGGATGAGAAGAATATCTGACAAGTGGAATAATTTGCGAGGATAACATGAATCTAGAACCGCGAATCTTCGAGAGAACAGACAAGATTTAGAGGAAAACTCTTCTTCGGTCTTCAAATGTTAAGAATCACAACGAGAAACAACACCAAAATTACTGAGATACTCCGAGAGAATGAAAAAACGACGAGGGTTGAGCCAACAATGAAAATGATTTGAAATCGATCTTGGAAAAGCATCTGACTAATGAAATTCATACTTATGTCATACTTCGTAAGGAATTTTTAGAATGGCTCCGAGAAAATTAGAAGAGTCAGGTAAGATCCTGGGAAAAGACCTGTGGGTTAGGGCCCACTGAAGAGAAAAACACCGTTGGAAAGGATTGTTGAACAGGTAGATGATGCACCGGAACAATTGACATATTTGAATGAGGTGACAACCTCGACTTAATTGGAACACCGACGAATCTCCTGAGATGTCTTCCAAACTCCGGAATGATTGAATGGCGAGAGGCAAACGAGCAAGGAGACCACTTGAACCACGGAAAAGAATGTGATCCACCCGGAAAAAAAACTTGAATTGAGTGCACCGGAAAAGAAAAAGAGATGAAGAATGACGAACGAGACGAGAATTCACCGGTTGAAATAATTGAGGGAGTACTGAAGAGGCTCCGTACGAATGAAATTGATTGCTCGAAACAAACTCTGGCTCCGGGAAGAAAAAGGGTGGGAGGGCAGGAAAAACAAAGACAACTTGGAAGGGGGAACCGACGAATATCTTGAAGAGAAAACACCGGTTGAAATCATCGAGGAAAGAAAGCAAAGACTTTGCACGACTAGGAAGGATACTCGATTACGGACTCCAACTCCGAGATGAAAAGGGGTGGGCGGGTGGGAAAAAGAAAGCAACTGAGGATAGAGAAACAACTTTGTTAAGAGAAAACTGAGGATTGAACTTGCAAAGATGAAGAGCCTCGAGCAAACTTGACGAGAAATGCACCGGACAAAAGAGCTGAGAACCAACGATCGGAAAACCAATTGCGTGATCCTAAAGAAAAACTTGAAGGGGAAGAGGAGTAGTTCAAAACACCTACGTCAAGATTCCTCACCAGAGCGATGAAGGGGCTGAGGAGTAAAAAGAATTCCTACACTCCGATATAACTAAACTCCGAAAACAGTTTTCTTCTAGACTCAACAACGGCCAAACTACATGATCAATCAAGGGTGCTCCTATGGTCGGTCGAGGCTCTGATACCAACTTGTCACGCCCAATATGCGACCCGATCCAAAAGGAACTCGAAGGTCCCACCAAGGATAGACCCGCATATTGAAACGCTTTTGCAAGGTGGATATCATTACATCAAAATTACATAATAGATGGGGATACATACAAAAGGCATACAAATGCCACACGAATACGACATCACAATACATCATCCATACGATCAACATCCGACTACGGATGAAACACAAACAGAAGCTCAAACGACATCCACCCTGCTAGCCCAGGCTGCCGACCTGGAACCTATCCCCTGATCAAAGAAGAAGCAGAAGAAGAACTCCCAAACTAAGCAAACATCGCTCTCGCATCACGATCTTTGCATAACCTGTACCTGCAACTGTTGTTGTAGTAATCTTTGAGCCACGAGGACTCAGCAATCCCATTACCATGGGTATCAAGACTAGCAAAGCTTAAAGGGAAAAGGAAGGGGTAAAGTGGTGAGGTTGCAGCAGCGACTAAGCATGATATGGTGGCTAACATACGCAAATAAGAGCGAGAAGAGATCAAATGGAGCAGTCGTGAAACTAGCAGTGATCAAGAGGTGATCCTGAACTCCTACTTCCGTCAAACATAACCCCAAAACCGTGTTCACTTCCCGGACTTCGCCGAAAAGAGACCATCACGGCTACACACGCGGTCGATGCGTTTTAATTCGGATCTGGTGTCAAGTTATCTACAACCGGACATTAACAAATTCCCATCTGCCACATAACCGTGGGCACGACTCTCGAAAGTTTATACCCTGCAGGGGTGTCCCAACTTAGCCCATGATAAGCTCTCGCGATCAACAAAGGATATTCCTTCTCCCAGGAAGACCCAATCAGTCTCGGAATCCTGGTTTACAAGACATTTCGACAATGGTAAAACAAGACCAGCAAAGCCGCCCGATGCGCCGACAATCCCGATAGGAGCTGCACATATCTCGTTCTCAAGGCAACACCGGATAAGTCAAGCTACGAGTAAAACCAGACCTCAAGTTTCCCCGAGGGGGCCCCGCAGGCTGCTCGGTTCGGACCAGCACTTAGAGAAGCACTGGCCCCGGGGGGCTAAAATAAAGATGACCCTTGGGTTAATTACTCCCAGGGGAAAGGTATAGGTGGTAGGCAAATGGTAAAACCAATGTTGGGCCTTGCTGGAGGAGTTTTATTCAAGGCGAACTGTCAAGGGGGTCCCATAAATCACCCAATAGCGTTAGGGACATTGTTGAGGAAATCGTTAACTAGTAGCTGCTCGGTTGGCTGGTGAGTAGGGGATTAATCATCTAATCGGCAAGTTAATCAGCCATTTAATCGATTAATAGGACGATTTATCGGTTTATAGGCTACTCGGTGACCCTACGAGTAGGGATTAATCGGCAAGTTAACTGGTTAATTGGATGAATTCTTGAACAGGGGTTAGGGACGCAAAATCCGGGAACATAATACCGATATGACGGAAACTAGGGCGGCAAGAGTGGAACAAAACACCAGGCATAAGGCCGAGCCTTCCACCCTTTACCAAGTATATAGATGCATTAACAATATAATAGATATTGTGATATCCCAACATAATCCTGTCCACCATGGAGCAATCTTCAACTTCACCTGCAACTAGCAACGCTATAAGAGGGGCTGAGCAAAAGCGGTAACATAGCCAAACAACGGTTAGCGAGGAAGGGTGACAAAGGTTAGAGGTTCATGGGAATTTGGGAGGCTTGAAGAACAAGTGATAGGAAGCACAGCATAGCGATAGAACAAAGCAACTAGCATATCAATGATAGTAGTGAGATCCAAGGTGATGGTCATCTTGCCTGAAATCCCGCTAGGAAGAAGAACGAGTCCATGAAGAAGACGAACGGATGAAGCCGAACCAAGCGTAGACGAACGAATCCTCACGATCGCAACGAAACAGGAACTATCGAGAAGAAGCACACAACATGGTAAACACACCACACATGAACAAGGCATGATGCTCAACCAAGTATGATGCAAGACAAGACTATATGAAGCTACTCATGGCAAGAGATGATGCATACAAGAACAACATAGCCAAACAAGTTTAAATGAGGCCGGAAACAACATATAACAATTTCGGTAAGTCCTCATATGCAAGTATTAAAGTTGGTCCAGAACTGAATAAACCTTATGTTCAAGTTGTTAAACAGCAAGTTAAGATGCACCAAGATGATCTACACGAGATTCTAGTCAAGTTACATATAAAGTTCATTTAATTCGGAGCTACGGCCTAGAAGATATGAGCAAAACAAGTTAAACATGACATTGATGCGAAATGCCTACAAACATCAAGAAAACACCTCAAAACAAGGATGCAACATGATAATATGAGGCTACATGCAATTCTAAGCAAGTTTCATATAGGGCACACTCAAAACGGAGCAACGGTTCAACACATACACTCTATACAAGTTATAGCAACAATCTGTCCAAAACAACAACTAGGCATCTAACAAGCATCCAAACAATAAGCTACAGCATCTCAACATGAAAACAAAAGGCATGGGCATGAAGTACAGGTAAAGCATGACAAAAAATGAACATTGAGCTATCTCCATAAAACACTATAACATGCTCAAAAGGACATGGCAAGATTGCAAATAATAACAGTTTACAGACTTAGCAGAAATAACATCAGGTTGCAATGTTTAGAGCTATCAAACAACAAGCTACAGGAACTTAACATGGAAAACAAAGGCATGGCATGCTATTACTAAATACAAAGAACAAAACTCCCTTACTAAACTAATTCTAAAGATTAACAGAAAAGATGGTAGCATCCATGCAAACATGGCAAATGATATGACAGATTCAGACATGGCAGGAACAACAATAAGTAGGCATGTTGGTGAGCTTGTACCACTCACCACATAGAAATACATGGCATGAAAAGGTAACCAACAGTACGAAGACATGATTATGAAGCTAAACATGGCAATAGCAAGTTCATAGGGTGCACGGATCACTAGCAAAACACATGGAAAAACTGAACTTAATGTTAACAGACTGACAGCAACATTATTTAGCAAGTTTGGAGCAAGATAACAACAAGTTACAGCAGGCTAAAAATGCAACCAGGGGCATGAATGGATAGAGCATGACATGTATAACAAAACATCCTTAGTGAACGTCTCCATATTATGCATAAAATGACTTGTAGCACCAGGTTTACATAGCATCATGGTATAACAGATTCAGACTAGCAAAACAGCAACAGAAAGTACCCTACTTAACAAGCTCGATGCACTCACTACAAGACTCAAAAAAAATACATGGATTGCACCACTCTAAAGATGGCATGATGTAGCTCAAAACTCATGTAGAAATCAAGCTCATAAGATGCACACACAAAATGCAATGAAAAAGATAAAACAGCAAGTTATAACAGTTTTAGCAGGTTAACATCATGTAGCACTCTTGCAACGATGATGAAGAGCACATCGTTATGAACATTTTGATATATCATACATGCAAAACGGGTCTACAGATGAGGAGATATGGCATGTTGAACATGGCATGAAAAAGATACAGATCTGGGGACTTGATGGATTTTTACCTCCGCGGAAGTCAACGCGGGACAAAGCGGTTCGGGGATGAGCAGATCCGGGATGTGGGAGGCATTTGGTTCGATGGTCGAAGCCGTCCAGGCTGAGGTTGGACGGGGCCATCCCGGCCGGAGGTTGTAGACGCCCGCGGCGGCGCCGGCGATGGCGGACGGCGGGACGGGGAGAGGACGCCGGGGCGGAGTGGCTCCGGGGACGGGCTTCCGGATCCGGTGGAGGCGCGCCCAAGAGGTGACCGGCATCGACGTTTGGGCTTCGGTGTCGGGCGGCCATGGCAGATCCTGCAGGGCGAGGGAGAAAGATGTGAGGAAGGACGGAAGGAGAGGGAGGTGCGGCGCCGGCGATGACCTGGAGCCGCGGCGGCGTTCGACGGCGGCGTGGCAAGGTCGGGGACGAAGGCGGCGGAGCTCGAGCGCGGGAAGTAGAGCGCAGAAGTCGAGGTGGTGACGTGGCGTGCTGGGTCCAGCAAGCAGGCGCGGGCGGCGGCGTGCTCGGGCCCCGATCCAGCACGGGTGGGCCTAGCGGCGACGGAGACCCGGGTCTGCGCGGGCCCTCGATGGGCTTCGCGGGCCCGGCGGCGAAGTGGGCACAGGGGGATGACGTGGCGGCCTCCGGTTGGGCGAGGGCGGTGGCGCGGACATGTCCGGCGGCGGGGTGGACACGTCCAGCGGCGGGAGGAAGGAGGAGACTAGGGTTAGGGTGGAAATCATCCGCGAATTTCGGGGGGAGAGGCATATATATAGGTAGAGGGAGCTAGGAGAGTCCAAATGAGGTGTGGTTTTCGGCCACACGATCGTGATCGAATGACCGAGAGCATGGAGGGGGTTTGGATGGGTTATTGGGCCACTTTGGAGGGGTGTTGGGCTGCACACAAAAGAGGCCTTTGCGGTTACCCGGTTAACCGTTGGAGTATCAAACGGACTCCAAATGGCACGAAACTTGAGAAGCGGTCTACCGGTGGTGTACCACGGCCGCTTGACAAACCTCGGTCCATTCCAAGAATGTTTAACACGCGCTCACGAAAAGAGCCAGGAAGGGGACGCCGGAGGACATAGGAGTGTCGGATTGCAAAACGGACAACGGGAAAAATGCTCGGATGCATGAAACAAACACGTATGCACAATGAGATGCACATGATGACCTGGCAAAATGCAACACGCAAGCAGATGACATGGAAAAATGCAACACGCAAGCAAATGACATGGCAACGACAGCGAATAACTGGTGGACACTTGGCGCATCAAATCCGGGGCGTTACATGGGGCGAGGAGCCACCAGAAGCTGAGCTCTTTCAAGAGCCAAGTCGACTATTATACCTTGTTTTTGTAATGGCCTATCTTCTTTAAAAAGCCGAAAGATAAGGATTTCGCAAAACTTTTGCGTTCCTTTTTCTTTGAAAAGAAAACCTTACCATTTTTGGGCCGCTGTTACCATTTCCATTTCCTGAACCTAAACTTAACTAATACTTAGTTGTTTCCATTTCCTCATCTGGTGATAGATCCTCATCTTCTTCTGGCTCAAATCCCTTTTTCATATCCAGGGCAGGCTTTAGGTACGCTTTAGTTTGAAATCATTAAAGATATGCTCGACCTCGTTTATGTCCATGGTATCATCGTACGTACCTTCTACTATCAACCAGATGAGATAGGGCTTTGAAAGGTCAGAGTCAGTCTCCTCTTTTTCTTTTAGGTCGTTTAGCAGTTCCCCAACCAGCTTTCTCCCCGAGAAAGCCTTCCTGAGATTCAAAGAAAAAGGTTTGAAGGTTGATCTCTGGGATCAGTGATAGTTCGGAACCAGCAAAGGGAGGCTGAAAAGCCGTAGTGCTAACACATGCTCTGTAGTTTTGAAGCTAAAAAGACAGCAGCGAGCTCCGCGTCAAAAAGCGAAGCGAGCCGCGCTAGTGCGCTACTCTTCCTTTATGAGCGAGACTATCCAGATCTACTGATCTAAGAACTCCGCGAGCGAACTGAGCGAGCCATGAGGCGCCTATCGGCAAGGCTTGGAAAAGCCTTAAGTTTAGGCTCCCTTCCTTCACTGAACTGATTCACCCGGGTCCAAACCTACTGAGCTAGCTAATTTTTCCTTTACGAGATCTTGGCTCTTTAGAATGATTGGAGAGAGCCCCGCCTCCTCTTGGTTGGTGCCGGGCCCAAGAGTGATGGGACTACTTCCTTAAAGAGCCTTTCGTTCAGGCCGGCAGGAGGGGCCCTGATCTATCAATTGAGGGAGCAAAAAATAGGCTTTGCTCCCACTTTTTTAAATGAAGAAAGAAAGAAGGGTCGAAGTTTAGACCGCTCATAGTAGTTCTACCCATAGAAAAGATCATGAAAGAGGCGATCAGAATGGCACCCGAATCCATTTACGATCCCGAGTTTCCAGTGTTGGAAATATGCCCTAGAGGCAATAATAAAAGTGTTATTATTATATTTCTTTGCTCATGATAATAGTCTTTTATTCATGCTATAACTGTATTATCCGGAAATCGTAATACATGTGTGAATACATAGACCACAATATGTCCCTAGTGAGCCTCTAGTTGACTAGCTCGTTGTGATCAACAGATAGTCATGGTTTCCTGGCTATGGACATTGGATGTCGTTGATAACGGGATCACATCATTAGGAGAATGATGTGATGGACAAGACACAATCCTAAGCCTAGCACAAAGATCGTGTAGTTTGTTTGCTAGAGCTTTGCCAATGTCAAGTATCTCTTCCTTTGACCATGAGCGTGTAACTCCTGGATACCGTAGGAGTGCTTTGGGTGTATCAAACGTCACAACGTAACTGGGTGACTATAAAGGTGCACTACAGGTATCTCCGAAAGTATCTATTGTTTTATGCGGATCGAGACTGGGATTTGTCACTCCGTGTAAACGGAGAGGTATCTCTGGGCCCACTCGGTAGGACATCATCATATGCGCAATGTGACCAAGGAGTTGATCACGGGATGATGTGTTACGGAACGAGTAAAGTGACTTGCTGGTAACGAGATTGAACAAGGTATTGGATACCGACGATCGAATCTCGGGAAAGTAACATACCGATAGACAAAGGGAATTGAATACAGGATTGATTAAGTCCTTGACATCGTGGTTCATCCGATGAGATCATCGTGGAACATGTGGGAGCCATCATGGGTATCCAGATCCCGCTGTTGGTTATTGACCGGAGAACGTCTCGGTCATGTCTGCATGTCTCTCGAACCCGTAGGGTCTACACACTTAAGGTTCGATGACGCTAGGGTTATAAAGGAAGCTTGTATGTGGTTACTGAATGTTGTTCGGAGTCCCGGATGAGATCTCGGACGTCACGAGGAGTTCCAGAATGGTCCGGAGGTAAAGATTTATATATGGGAAGTCCTGTTTTGGTCACCGGAAAAGTTTCGGGCGATATCGGTATTGTACCGGGATCACCGGGAGGGTCCCGGGGGTCCACCAAGTGGGGCCACCTGCCCCAGAAGGCTGCGTGGCCAAGTGTGGGAGGGGACTAGCCCCTAGGAGGCCTGGTGCGCCCCCCACAAGGGGTCCAAGGCGCAAGGGAGAGTGGGAGGGGGCAAACCCTAGTCCAGATGGGCCTTAAGGCCCACCTAGTGGGCGCCTCCCCTCTCTCCCCCTCTTGGCCGCCTCCCCAAGCCCCATCTAGGGCTGTCCGCACCCCTTGGGGGGGAAACCCTAGATGGGGGCACAGCCCTCCCCTTCCCCTATATATATGAGGCCTAGGGGCTGCTCCTAACACGCGATTCGATCTCTCGTTGATGCAGCCCTGCCTCTCCTCCTCCTCCTCTCCCATGGTGCTTGGCGAAGCCCTGCGGGATTGCCACGCTCCTCCACCACCACCACGCCGTTGTGCTGCTGCTGGATGGAGTCGTCCTCAACCTCTCCCTCTCTCCTTGCTGGATCAAGGCATGGAAGACGTCACCGGGCTGTACGTGTGTTGAACGCGGAGGTGCCGTGCGTTCGGGACTTGATCATTGGTGATTTGAATCACGACGAGTACGACTTCATCAACCCCGTTCACTTGAACGCTTCCGCTTAGAGATCTACAAGGGTATGTAGATGCACTCTCCTTCCCCTCGTTGCTGGTCTCTCCATAGATAGATCTTGGTGATACGTAGGAAAATTTTGAATTTCTGCTACGTTCCCCAACAGTGGCATCATGAGCTAGGTCTATTGCGTAGATTCTTTGCACGAGTAGAACACAAAGTAGTTGTGGGCGTTGATGTTGTTCAATATGCTTACCGTTACTAGTCCAATCTTGTTTCGAAGGTATTGTGGGATGAAGCGGCCCGGACCGACCTTACACGTACTCTTACGTGAGACTGGTTCCACCGATTGACATGCACTTGGTGCATAAGGTGGCTAGCGGGTGCCAGTCTCTCCCACTTTAGTCGGAATGGATTCGATGAAAAGGGTCCTTATGAAGGGTAAATAGCAATTGGCATATCACGTTGTGGATTTGCGTAGGTAAGAAACGTTCTTGCTAGAAACCCATAGCAGCCACGTAAAACATGCAAACAACAATTAGAGGACGTCTAACTTGTTTTTGCAGGGTATGCTATGTGATGTGATATGGCCAAAAGGATGTGATGAATGATATATGTGATGTATGAGATTGATCATGTTCTTGTAATAGGATTCACGACTTGCATGTCGATGAGTATGACAACCGGCAGGAGCCATAGGAGTTGTCTTTATTTATTGTATGACCTGCGTGTCATTGAACAACGCCATGTAAATTACTTTACTTTATTGCTAAACGCGTTAGCCATAGAAGTAGAAGTAGTCATTGGCGTGACAACTTCATGAAGACACGATGATGGAGATCATGATGATGGAGATCATGGTGTCATGCCGGTGACGATGATGATCATGGAGCCCCGAAGATGAAGATCAAAAGGAGCAAAAATGATATTGGCCATATCATGTCACTATTTGATTGCATGTGATGTTTATCATGTTTATGCATCTTGTTTACTTAGGACGACGGTAGTAAATAAGATGATCCCTTACAAAATTTCAAGAAGTGTTCTCCCCTAACTGTGCACCGTTGCTACAGTTCGTCGCTTCTAAGCACCACGTGATGTTCGGGTGTGATGGATTCTTACGTTCACATACAACGGGTGTAAGATATTTTTACACAGCGAAAACACTTAGGGTTAACTTGACGAGCCTAGCATGTGCAGACATGGCCTCGGAACACGGAGACTGAAAGGTCGAGCATGAGTCGTATAGTAGATACGATCAACATGAAGATGTTCACCGATGATGACTAGTCCGTCTCACGTGATGATCGGACACGGCCTAGTTGACTCGGATCATGTAATCACTTAGATGACCAGAGGGATGTCTATCTAAGTGGGAGTTCATAAGATGAACTTAATTATCCTGAACATAGTCAAAAGATTTTTGCAAATTATGTCGTAGCTCGCGCTTTAGTTCTACTATTTTAGATATGTTCCTAGAGAAAATATAGTTGAAAGTTGAAAGTAGCAATTATGCAGACAGTAGAAAGCTTATGTCCTTAATGCACTGCTCAGTGTGCTGAACCCAAAACGTCGTTTGTGGATGTTTCGAACATCGAACATAGACATCTTGATAACTACGTGATAGTTCAGTTAAACGGTTTAGAGTTGAGGCACGAAAGACGTTTTCGAAATGTCGCGGAACATATGAGATGCTTCGAGGGCTGAAATTGGGATTTCAGGCTCGTGCCCATGTCAAGAGGTATAAGACCTCCGACGATTTTCTTAGCCTGCAAACTCAGGGAGAAAAGCTCAATCGTTGAGCTTGTGCTCAGATTGTCTGAGTACAACAATCACTTGAATCGAGTGGGAGTTGATCTTCCAGATGAGATAGTGATGTTTCCCCAAATTCATTGCCACCAAGCTGCTAGAGCTTCGTGATGAACTATAACATATCAAGGATAGAGATGATGATCCTTGAGGTATTCGTGTTGTTTGACATCGCGAAAGTAGAAATCAAGAAGGAGCATCAATTGTTGATGGTTGGTGAAACCACTAGTTTCAACAAGGGCAAGGGCAAGAAGGGATACTTCATGAAACGGCAAATCAATTGCTGCTCCAGTGAAGAAACCCAAGGTTAAACCCAAACCCGAGACTAAGTGCTTCTGTAATAAGGGGAACAGCCACTGGAGCAGAACCACCCTAGATACCTGGTAGATGAGAAGGCTAGCAAGGTCGATAGAAGTATATTGGATATACATTATGTTAATGTGTACTTTACTAGTACTCCTAGTAGCACCAGGGTATTGGATACCGGTTCGGTTGCTAAGTGTTAGTAACTCGAAATAAAGCTATGAAATAAAAGGAGACTAGCTAAAGGTGAGCTGACGATATGTGTTGCAAGTGTTTCCAAGGTTGATGTGATCAAGCATCGCACGCTCCCTCTACCACCGAGATTGGTGTTTGCGTTGAGCATAGACATGATTAGATTATGTCTATCGCAATATGGTTATTTGAATAATACCTTCGATGGTCTTGCACCTAAATAAATGGTTTATTGAATCTCGATCATAGTGATACACATTTTCATGCCAAAAGATATAAGATAGTAATGATAGTACCACTTACTTGTGGCACTGCCATGTAAGTCATATTGGTGTAAAACGCATGAAGAAGCTCCATGTTGATGGATCTTTGGACTCACTCGTTTTTGAAAAGTTTGAGACATGCAATCCATGTCCATTGGTGTATACGCATGAAGAAACTCCATGCAGATGGATCGTTTGGACTCACTTGATTTTGAATCACTTGGGATATGCAAATCATACCACATGGGCAAGATGACTGAAAAGCCTCGTTTTCATTAAGATGGAACAAGATAGCAACTTGTTGGAAGTAACACATTTTGATGTGTCCAATCCAATGAGTGCTGAGGCATGCAGTGAATATCGTTATGTTCTTACTTCACAGATGATTCGAGTAGATGTTGAGAATATTTACTTGATGAAACACAAGTCTGAATTATTGAATGGTTCAAGTAATTTTAGAGTGAAGTTGAAGATCATCGTGACAAGAGGATGAAATGTCTATGATATGATCATAGAGATGAGTATCTGAGTTATGAGCTTTGGCACACAATTAAGACATTGTGGAAATGTTTCACAATTAATACTGCCTGGAACACCATAGTGAGGGTGTGTCCGAACATCATAGTTGCACCCTATTGGATATGGTGCGTACCATGATGTCTCTTATCGAATTACCACTATCATTTATGGGTTAGGCATAAGAGAGAACCACTTTCACTTTAAATAGGGCACCACGTAATTCCGTTGAGATGACACCATATGAACTATGGTCTAGAGAAACCTAAGCTGTCATTTCTTAAAGGTTTGGGGCTGCGACGCTTATGTGAAAAAGTTTCAGGTTGATAAGCTCGAACCCAAAGCGGATAAAATGCATCTTCATAGGACACCCAAAACAGTTGGGTATACCTCCTAATTCAGATCCGAAAGCAATATAAATTGTTTCTTGAATCGGGTCCTTTCTCGAGGAAAGGTTTCTCTCGAAAGAGTTGAGTGGGAGGATGGTAGAGACTTGATATGGTTAATGAACCGTCACTTTAACTAGTGTGTAGCAGGGCATAGGAAGTTGTTCCTGTGGCACCTACACCAATTGAAGTAGAAGCTTATGATAGTGATCATGAAGTTTTGGATCAAGTCACTACCGTACCTCGTAGGGTGACAAGGATGCGTACCACTTTAGAGTGGTACAGTAATCCTGTCTTGAAGGTCATGTCGCTAGACAACAATGAACCTACGAGCTATGGAGAAGCGATGGTGGGCCCGGATTCCGATAAATGGCTCGAGGCCATAAAATCCGAGAGAGGATCCATGTATGAAAACAAAGTGTAGACTTTGAAAGAACTACTTGATGGTCGTAAGGCTATTAGGTACAGATGGGTTTTAAAAGGAAGACGGACGATGATGGTAAATGTCACCATTAAGAAAGCTCGACTTGTCGTTAAGATGTTTTCTGACAAGTTCAAGGAGTTGACTACGGTGAGACTTTCTCACTTGTAGCGATGCTAAGAGTCTGTTGGAATTGGATTAGCAGTTACTGCATTATTTATGAAATCTTGCAGATAGGATGTCAAAACATTGTTTCCTTGATGATTTTCTTGAGGAAATGTTGTATGTGATACAACCGGAAGGTTTTGTCAATCCCGAAAGATGCTAATAAGTATGCAAAGCTCCAGTAATCCTTCTAAGGACTGGAGTGAGCATCTCGGAGTTGGAATGTATGCTTTGATGATGATCAAAGATTTTGGGTTTGTACAAAGTTTATGAGAAACTTGTATTTCCAAAGAAGTGAGTGGGAGCACTATAGAATTTCTGATGAATGTATGTTGTTGACATATTGATGATCAGAAATGATGTAGAATATCTGGAAAGCATATAGGGTTATTTGAAAGATGTTTTTCAATAGAAAACCTGGATTAAGCTACTTGAACATTGAGCATCAAGATCTATAAGGATAGATCAAAATGCTTAATAATACTTTCAAATGAGCACATACCTTGACATGATCTTGAAGGTGTTCAAGATGGATCAGTCAAAGAAGAAGTTCTTGCCTGAGTTGTAAGGTACGAAGTTAAGACTTAAAGCTCGACCACGGCAGAATAGAGAGAAAGGACGAAGGTCGTCCCCTATGCTTAAGACGTAGGCTCTTCAGTATGCTATGCTGTGTACCGCACCTGAAGTGTGCCTTGCCATGAGTCAGTCAAGGGGTACAAGAGTGATCCAAGAATGGCTCACAGGACAGCGGTCAAAGTTATCCTTAGTAACTAGTGGACTAAGGAATTTTCTTGATTATGGAGGTGGTAAAAGAGTTCGTCGTAAAGGGTTATGTCGATGCAAGCTTGACACCTATCTGGGTAGCTCTGAGTAGAGAGACCGGATACATATAGTGGAGCAATAATTTAGAATAGCTCCAAGTAGAACAGTTATTTGGAATAGCTCCAAATAGAGAGTGGTAGCTGCATCTAGGAGATGACATAGAGATTTGTAAAGCACACACGGATCTGAAAGGTTCAGACCCATTGACTAAAACCTCTCTCACAAGCAACATGATCAAACATAAAACTCATTGAGTGTTAATCACATAGTGATGTGAACTAGACTACTGACTCTAGTAAACTCTTGGGTATTAGTCACATGGCGATGTGACCTGTGAGTGTTAATCACATGGCGATGTGAACTGGATTATTGACTCTAGTGCAAGTGGGAGACTGTTGGAAATATGCCCTAGAGGCAATAATAAAAGTGTTATTATTATATTTCTTTGTTCATGATAATAGTCTTTTATTCATGCTATAACTGTATTATCCGGAAATCATAATACACGTGTGAATACATAGACCACAATATGTCCCTAGTGAGCCTCTAGTTGACTAGCTCGTTGTGATCAACAAATAGTCATGGTTTCTTGGCTATGGACATTGGATGTTGTTGATAACGGGATCACATCATTAGGAGAATGATGTGATGGACAAGACCCAATCCTAAGCCTAGCACAAAGATCGTGTAGTTCGTTTGCTAGAGCTTTGCCAATGTCAAGTATCTCTTCCTTTGACCATGAGAGCGTGTAACTCCTGGATACCGTAGGAGTGCTTTGGGTGTATCAAACGTCACAACGTAACTGAGTGACTATAAAGGTGCACTACAGGTATCTCCGGAAGTATCTATTGTTTTATGCGGATCGAGACTGGGATTTGTCACTCCGTGTAAACGGAGAGGTATCTCTGGGCCCACTCGGTAGGACATCATCATATGCGCAATGTGACCAAGGAGTTGATCACGGGATGATGTGTTACGGAACGAGTAAAGTGACTTGCCGGTAACGAGATTGAACAAGGTATTGGATACCGATGATCGAATCTCGGGCAAGTAACATACCGATAGACAAAGGGAATTGAATACGGGATTCATTAAGTCCTTGACATCGTGGTTCATCCGATGAGATCATCATGGAACATGTGGGAGCCATCATGGGTATCCAGATCCCGCTGTTGGTTATTGACCGGAGAACGTCTCGGTCATGTCTGCATGTCTCCCGAACCCGTAGGGTCTACACACTTAAGGTTCGATGATGCTAGAGTTATAAAGGAAGCTTGTATGTGGTTACCGAATGTTGTTCGGAGTCCCGGATGAGATCCCGGATGTCACGAGGAGTTCCGGAATGGTCCGGAGGTAAAGATTTATATATGGGAAGTCCTGTTTTGGTCACCGGAAAAGTTTCGGGCGATATCGGTATTGTACCGGGACCATCGGGAGGGTCCCGGGGGTCCACCAAGTGGGGCCACCTGCCCCAGAAGGCTGCGTGGCCAAGTGTGGGAGGGGACCAGCCCCTAGGAGGGCTGGTGCGCCCCCCACAAGGGGTCCAAGGCGCAAGGGAGAGTGGGAGGGGGCAAACCCTAGTCCAGATGGGCCTTAAGGCCCACCTAGTGGGCGCCTCCCCTCTCTCCCCCTCTTGGCCGCCTCCCCAAGCCCCATCTAGGGCTGGCCGCACCCCTTGGGGGGGGGGGAAACCCTAGATGGGGGCGCAGCCCTCCCCTTCCCCTATATATATGAGGCCTAGGGGCTGCTCATAACACGCGATTCGATCTCTCATTGATGCAGCCCTGCCTCTCCTCCTCCTCCTCTCCCATGGTGCTTGGCGAAGCCCTGCGGGATTGCCACGCTCCTCCACCACCACCACGCCGTTGTGCTGCTGCTGGATGGAGTCTTCCTCAACCTCTCCCTCTCTCCTTGCTGGATCAAGGCGTGGGAGACGTCACCGGGCTGTATGTGTGTTGAACGCGGAGGTGCCGTGCGTTCGGCACTTGATCATTGGTGATTTGAATCATGACGAGTACAACTTCATCAACCCCGTTCACTTGAATGCTTCCGCTTAGCAATCTACAAGGGTATGTAGATGCACTCTCCTTCCCCTCGTTGCTGGTCTCTCCATAGATAGATCTTGGTGATACGTAGGAAAATTTTGAATTTCTGCTACGTTCCCCAACATCCAGACACATCGCACTTCCGCTCGGGTCGAGGCTGCCACTCGGCCCTCAGACGGATCAAAGAAGAGTGGGGAACCTCCCGCTGGTTTTTGGAATTCGACATCAGGAAGTGTTTTCACACCATCGACCGACATCGATTCATCTCAATCTTGAAGGAAGAGATCGACGATTCCAAGTTCTTTTACCCCACTCAGAAAAATTTTCCGCCGGACGACTCGTAGGGGGTGAGAAGGGCCCTGACTCCATCCCAAATAGTGTACTGCTATCGGCCCTACCAGACAATATCTACCTACACAAGCTCGATCAGGAGATAGGGAGGATCCGGCAGAAGCACGAATTTCCTCTTGTAGTGAAAATAAGATCGGTTCTATTAAGAATAGGTCGTCGTATTGATGACCAAGAAAAGTATGGAAAAGAAGCAAGCATCAATGCTCCCCAAGACAACAGAGCCCTCATAGTGGGGAGGGTCAAGAGCATCCAATGCAAAGCGACCTTTCATTCCCTTGTTTCGTCATGGTACCCCCCCCACAAGCACCCCCAGGCGAAGGGGAGACCAGAAAACGCCTTTCGTTTTCCCCCCTTCAGCGGCCCTAGCCGCCTTCCTTAACAAGCCCTCGAGCCTCCTTTGCGCCGCCTTCCTCATAGAAGCCGCTGGGTTGACCCTGAAGGCCGAATTCAATGGTAGAGAAGGCTTTAATAAGAATTTGGCCATGAGAGACCTTCTTAAGTATTGCAAAAGAAGGGGCCTGCTGATAGAGCTGGGTGGGGAGGCGATACTAGTTATCAGGTCAGAGAGAGGCCTGGCCCCGTAAGCTGGCCCCCTTTAAAAGCCATTCCTTATTAATAAGGATTTGTTGCGCGCGATATGCCGACGACTTACTACTGGGAATCGTGGGTGCCGTATTTCTTCTCATAGAAATACAAAAACGTATCACCCACTTCCTACAATCCGGTCTGAACCTTTGGGTAGGCTCCGCAGGATCAACAACCATAGCTGCACGGAGTACGGTAGAATTCCCCGGTACGGTCATTCAGGAAGTCCCCCCGAGGACGAGTCCCATACAATTCTTGCGAGAGCTGGAGAAGCGTCTACAGGTAAAGCACCGTATCCATATAACTGCCTACCACCTATGCTCCGCCATCCATTCCAAGTTTAGGGACCTAGGTTATAGTATCCCTATCAAAGAGCTGACGAAGGGGATGAGCGGAAGAGGTCGTCTACTGGACGCGGTTCAACTAGCGGAGACTCTTGGAAAAGATGGACTAAAAAGTCCCCAAGTTAGCGTATTATGGGGGACCGTCAAGCACATCCGGCAAAGATCGAGGGGGATCTCGTTGTTGCATAGCTTAGGTCATAGCAAGGTGCCATCAGTCGTTCAACAGGCAGTCTCACGATCAGGCATGAGTGTCCTGAAGAAGAAATTGTATACTCCCTTTGGTCGGAAGGCGGCGGGGGAAGGAAGGGGACACTGGGCGGGATCTTTCAGCAGCGAATTTCCCATACAGATAGTGGCGCCTATCAAAAAGATACTCCGAAGGCTTCGGGATGGAGGTCTCATTAGCCGAAGAAGACCCAGGCCAATCCACGTGGCCTCTTTGACCAACGTCAGCGACAAAGACATAGTAAATTGGTCCGCGGGCATCGCGATAAGTCCTCTGTCCTACTACAGGTGCTACGACAACCTTTACCAAGTTCGAATGATTGTCAACTACCAGATCCGCTGGTCCGCTATATTCACCCTAGCCCACAAGCACAAATCTTCAACGCGGAATATAATCCTAAAGTACCCCAAAGACTCAAATATAGTCAATCAAGAAGGTGGTAAGACCCTTGCTGAGTTCCCAAACAACATAGAGCTTGGGAAGCTCGGACTCGGTCAAGATCCGAACAACGACGGAGCACTAAACTACATGTTTAATAAGTAGTTGTCTTTTTCTATTTGGATTTTAGAGAACAGGCGTTTACATGAGATTAGTTGAGTAGGCTTGCCTTATCTGCTATAAGATAGCTAGTTGTGGGGCTTTCAGAAAAAAGGCTGAAGGCTTCGCTATCGCTCATGGCTTGTATTGTAGTCGTAGTCTTGTAGTCGGCCCTCCATGCCTCTTTAGTCTTTCTAATCCTGAGGCCTTTTTCCTTCATTCATTTTGCGGTAGCTTATGCATCAGAAAAATAGAACCTTTCCGGCCCGGAAGATCGCCGCTTCGCTTCTGGCGACTAGCTTCCACCCACAATGGCTAAAGCTACCCTGAATCAATCAATGAATGAATGATTCGGAACCCCCATGGGTTCGAGGACCCATTGGTCAAAGGAAAAGGGGGGTCCAGATTCCAGGACGGAGCCGTATGAGGCGAGAGTCTCACGTACGGTTCCTTTGAGAAGGGTGCGATACCACCACCTATCAGGCCCGACGAGCGGTCCACGGAGCCGCATCCCTACTCACCCGGTCTATGCACATCGCTCTTTCCAGGAGGTTGGCTGCCTATCCTAGATCTTCCCATTTCCAAGAAGATCCCTTGTTCGATCTGGTTTAGTATCAAGGTTCTTCTTTTTCTGTTTCTATATATATGGGTCCGTGCAGCATTTCCACGATATCGTTTTGATCAATTAATGGGACTTGGCCGGAAAGTGTTCTTGCCTCTATCATTAGCTCGGCTAGTCCCCGTTTCAGGTGTTTCAGTCACCTTTCGATGGCTCCTGTCGGTGTCAAAACCGGCGGATCTCGGGTAGGGGGTCCCGAACTGTGCGTCTAGGCGGATGGTAACAAGAGACAAGGGACACGATGTTTTTACCCAGGTTCGGGCCCTCTCGATGGAGGTAAAACCCTACTCCTGCTTGATTGATATTGATGATATGGGCAGTACAAGAGCAGATCCACCACGAGATCAAGGAGGCTAACCCCTAGAAGCTAGCCTATGGTATGATTGTTGTTCGTCCTACGGACTAAAACTCTCCGGTTTATATAGACACCGGAGAGGGCTAGGGTTACACAGAGTCGGTTACAATGGTAGGAGATCTACATATCCGTATCGCCAAGCTTGCCTTCCACGCCAAGGAAAGTCCCATCCGGACACGGGACAAAGTCTTCAATCTTGTATCTTCATAGTCTTGGAGTCCGGCCAATGATGATAGTTCGGCTATCCAGACACCCCCTAGTCCAGGACTCCCTCAGTAGCCCCTGAACCAGGCTTCAATGACGACGAGTCCGGCGCGCATATTGTCTTCGGCATTGCAAGGCGGTTTCCTCCTCCGAATAATTCATAGAAGATTTTGAACACCAGGATAGTGTTCGGCTCTGCAACATAAATTCGACATACCACCGTAGAGGGAATAATATTTACACAAGTTCAATCTGCTGACGTATTTCGTGGCATGACGTCACACCACGGCCAAGCCTTTACTCGAATCGTTTTTATTGTTCCACCTCAGCGCGTTTAGCAAAGCGGTTTCCTTGGCACGTCTTGTTACAGCAGAGATCGTGTACCCTTTATTCCGGGATCCTCATCAATACGGACGTGGGTAACCCAACCGCGCCATTGATTGCGGCGCTTGGGAGATAAGCGAGTTTTACCAGGCTGGTGGGGATGCGCAGTTTCGTCCGCCCATATATAAGGGATAAGGATTCACCTTTTCACCTACGCCTTCTTCCTCCTTTGCTTATCCATCTCCGCGCACTCGAGCCCCAGCGCCCAAGTCTGCACATCTCACCTCAACCTTCTCCAACCATGTCTGGAGCGGGAGGCAAGTGGATGGCCTCCTCCGTCACGGAGGGGCACATCAAGAAGCTGCGCAAGGCTGGATATTTTTCCAGCGATATCGCGCACCGGCTCCCCAACGAGGGGCAGCTCGTCCCCACCCCGGGCCCCATGAGAGGGTGGTATTCCTTCCTCATTTCCTCCGCGGACTGGGCTTCCCACTCCACCCCTTTGTCCGATGGCTCATGTTCTACTATGGCCTGGATTTCCATGATCCGACCCCGAATTTTATCGTCAACATCTCGGTGTTTATCGTCGTGTGTGAGGCCTTGCTCTGCATCTAGCCCTACTTCGGCTTATGGCTAAAGACCTTCAATGTCAAGCCGAAGGTAGTGGGTGGCAGCCAAGCGGAGTGCGGAGGCGCCATGGTGGGCAAGATGCCCAACGTCAATGTCAAGACGAAGGTAGTGGGAGGCAGCCAAGCAGAGTGCGGAGGCGCCATGGTGGGCAAGATGCCCAACGTCACCTGGCTCGACGGCGCCTTCGTGGAAACCATCAAAGGGTGGCAATCGGGGTGGTTCTACATCACCGAACCGCGTGACCCTGAATGGCCAGTGGCCCCCGAATTCAGATCTGGCATCCCCACGCGGCTCACCTCCTGGAAAGAGAAGGGCCTGTTGTGGGGCGATTCGGAGGAGCTGACCGGACTCCAATCCTATCTCCAAACCCTGGTGAACAAGAAGCTCAAGCTTGTCAACGTGATCTAGGTCATGCTCATCCGCCGGATTCTCCCGTGCCAACAGCGGGATTTCAACCTGTGGGAGTTCGATCTGGCACAACACCAGACCTTGAGCAGGCTCTTCGACACTATGTATGAAGAGGCCTGGAGGGTGCTGTTCAAGGGCGCCGAGGCGCCCGCATCCGCTACCGAAGATCGCGGGTTTAGCTCGCAGCGTCCAGCTGGCGAGGTAAGCTATATTATCCTTTATGGGACACTTGCTTTCCATAGTTTGACTCTATGTGGTATCTAAACTCCCAATACCTTTAACAGGCCTGGCAGAAGACGTCCGGACAGGTTAACTGTCCGGCTCCCCTTCCAGAAGACCCAGCGGATGCCCGTTTGACAGGGCTGCTGGTCCCGGCGCCTTATGTGGTGCCGGAGAAGAAGGCCAAGAAGAAGGCCACGGGAACCCGGAGGAGTTCCCGGCGCCAGGTGTTATCGGACTCATCGTCCAACGACTCCAAGGCGGACTCCTCCCACGAAGATGAGGAGGAGAAAAAAGAGGCCTCTCCCCCAGCAGGGGGAGAGAAGAAGAGGAAGGCTTCCCCAACGGGGGAGGCCGAAGGGTCCAAGAAGGGAAGGACCCTTCCTCCGGACTGTTCCACCAACGCCGACAACGGCGAAGAGTAGTGGCCCTCGAGGGCCAAGCCCCTGGCGAGATCGTAAGTATCCGGATTCCGGAATAACTTATGTTTTTCCTTTCGTCACATAGCGTCTTCTAACGTCGAATACAACCATGTAGTCCGCCCAAGGACGATCTCCCCGCTTCGTCGAGTGGGTCCCTGGGTTCGTCGGATGAGAATAGAGCTTCACTTCCGACCGCCTCCTCCCCTCGCGACACAGACGACGCTGAGGTGGGGTCCCAGAAGGGGACCAGCCAGGAGGAGGAGGCGCCGGAGGTGCCACAGGGAAACCTCCCGGACCTTGGACCGGACTCCGCGCCGGAACCTTCGGTGGTTTCGGAGTCCGGCGGGTGGCCCCTTCGTAAGAAGGGCGGGACGGCGACGCCGGTGACCTCCGTCCAACCGGAGGCGCCGGATAATTTGCTGGAGGCGCTCACCAGTGCTTCCATCGAAGAAGAACACCACACCGTTATGAGTGCGGTGATCCGGAAAGTTCAGTCTGCCAAGAACGGGCTGACCGAAGCCTGTACCAGCCTTCTAACAGGCTTTGAGGTAAGGGTTTTAAGATATATAAAAATAGTACCGCATAGACAGTAGCCCCTGATGCTCAGTTCGGTGTTCGGAAAGAAAAGCCGAACTGAGGATCTAAAAAGATATATGCAGGAGTCTAACACAAATATGTCAATATGGGAATGCAGGCTGCGCTGCTGACCTTTGCCGCATTGACTGCGGAGGTCAATGCCTTGAAGAAGAGCCTCGAGCGGTCCGAGAGCAAGCTCGGCCGTGCCAAGAAGCAGCTCGAGGACAAGGAAGGTAAGTAGCACCTTATTAAAGTTGTACCTTATAAAAAAGGATTTGGTTGCAAAAAATAACAGGAATAATGTGGGTATTGCAGGGGCTATGAACGAGGTGGCGACCCCGAAGGAGGCGGTGTCCGCGGCCGAACAAAATGCAGCGGCGGAACGCACCGAGCGAGAGAAGCAGGAGGCGCGGGTGGCGGAGGTGCGGCAAGAGCTCCAGGCTCTCGTGGAAAAACAAGAGAATTTGGAGCGTGACTGGAAGACTCGAGAGTCCGAGCTCGCGTTCGCTCTTGAGAGTGCCAAAACTGCTAAGGCTGAAGCCCAAAAGGCCCTCCAGGAGATCGAGGCGATGAAGAAGATAGCGGCGGGTAAGGCATTCTTCATGCAAAGCAAGCATGTAAAAGTGAATTACCTGTTACTTACCCGAATTCAGAGCTCTCCAGGAGCATTTGCAGATCTGCCCCGCAGCGTGTCCGATGCTGTCGCGTTCTACAGAGCCGAGGAGGGGAACTCGGCGGAGAAGGTGTT
This sequence comes from Triticum aestivum, assembly GCF_018294505.1. Lineage (NCBI taxonomy): Eukaryota > Viridiplantae > Streptophyta > Magnoliopsida > Poales > Poaceae > Triticum > Triticum aestivum. Next base: position 134,273,888 of record NC_057810.1, on the reverse strand, counting down.
CTGGTCTCAGTATGCTGAGGCCGGACATCCGGTGCCCCTGAGCGACTAGCTGAAGCAGCTGGTCGAGCTCCACAAGATGGCCGAACAGGCCATGAAGGGCCTCATAGTTCGGCTTTGGCCCAAAGAGGCCATGCCTGGGAGCTACTTCAGTCTGGTGCAGCGGCTGGTGGACGCCTGTCCATGGGTTGATGTCATCAAGCACTCTGCCTGTATTGAAGGTGCCCGTCGGGCCCTTGCCCGCGCTAAGGTGCACTGGGGCAAGATGGACGCCGAGAAGCTTGTGACGGACGCGCCACCGCCGGGCAAGGAGTATTGCATGCCTGAGATGTATTATAAGGGTGTCCTGAAGGGTGCCCGCATTATTGCGGGTGAGTGCTCCAAAGATGTAATTTTTTGGTAGACTTGCGTTTTGTTATCCTGTGCGCTGAAAACTTTGTTCATATGCGCTAAGCAACGCTTGTTAATTTAAAATATTACCTTCTGTGCGACCGTTTATCAAATATGAGAGATGGCAAGTCATTGGCTTCAGCCCCCATGCCACGAGTGCTGGGGTGTTCGGGATAAACTTGAGCGCTCTTGTTCCCATTTTTGGGTCCTTCTAGTGAGTCGCTCAACACAACGAACGAGGCAACCGGACTTATAATGCTTGAACACTCTCACTTAGCCATAGAATTCTATAATTTTAAATTTCGGCGAAGCCCCTAGTCTTTGGAAGGCCGAATTCGGGGCGCTATCCACGCCTTGGCCGGACAAAGCCGGTTCCTCGCTCTAAGCGGCATAAGTCTTTAGGGACTCAAAAAAACCTCTCAAACAGCGACCGGCTCTCACCCCATCATGACGGTCAGTTATAGCTTTCTCCACTGAGGTGCTCCGCCCAGCTCAACTGGGGCACAATCGTAGTGGTTCTCCCCGCGCCACCTTAGCCGATATACCGGAACATAAGGTACCAAAACATGGGAGCCGGGCAAACCCAACTATTGACCCAAGACATGATTCGGAGCTGATGCCTATAATGCTATAAGTTTGGGGTGCCGCACTTTTGAAAGTGTTCGGACTTATCACACCATAATTTGGGGAACTTAAGCCCCTGGTGTATTTGGCCGTACCAAAGTGTACGGGTGCAACATGTCATAAGTGAACATATATAAAAAGGAATGCAATGATAGGCAAAAAGTGATGCATTGTTTATTCAAAAGATACTGCAATGAATGCAGAACGATACAAATAGTGCGATAAGCAAGGGGTGGGACTATTTAACATGTCCCCCTCCAGGGTTAGGTTGCGGAATAGTGTATAAAACATGTATAATGCTCGTAATGGAGACCACCTGGATACTTCGTCATAGCTTTTCTGCTTCCCTGGCTGCTGCATCGTGAGTTCGGCGGGTCTACTGCCGGGCAGGGCTTCTGGAAAACGGAGTCCTGAGGATAAGAAAGAAAAAAAGGAAAAAGGATGGCACACTTGGGAGCCCCTGGTGTATTTGAGCCGCACTCTGGGCCTGTCGGGGTCGTGCCCCTCCCCCTATGCCCATGGTATCTCCAGAGCGTAATGATATATGCGTAGTACTGGTCTTGCAATTTTGCGAGGGCTGGGGTTGGGGCCTCATTGCTACGCGTGCTCGGAACGTGCCAGGTGGTCATGTTGTAGGTTACTCTGGGCGCGCTTGAGGTGTCCGGTCGCTTAACGGTCGGACTCGAGAATTGCCTTAAGAGGCTGCTCTGCACTTCCGCCGCGAGAGCCGCTGTATGTTCCTCCGTTTGGAGGGAGAGTTCAGTGTTTCTGTTGACCGTGATGACTCCTCGAGGGCCTGGCATCTTGAGCTTGAGGTATGCGTAGTGTGGCACCGCATTGAACTTTGCAAATGCGGTACGTCCGAGCAGTGCATGATAGCCGCTGCGGAACGGAACTATGTCGAAGATTAACTCCTCGCTTCGGAGGTTATCCGGGGATTCGAAGACCACTTCAAGTGCAACTGAGCCTGTATAATTGGCCTCTACACCTGGTATGACGCCTTTGAAGGTCGTCTTTGTGGGTTTAATCCTTGAGGGGTCTATGCCAATCTTGAGCACTGTATCCTGGTAAAGCAGGTTCAGGCTGCTGCCGCCGTCCATCAGGACTCTAGTGAGGTGAAAGCCATCGACGATTGGGTCTAAAACCAATGTGGCAAATCCTCCATGGCGGATGCTAGTGGGGTGGTCCCTTCGATCAAAAGTGATCGGGCAGGAGGACCATGGATTCAACTTTGGGGCGACTGGCTCCATCGCGTGTACGTCCCTGAGCGCACGCTTCCGCTCCCTTTTGGGTATGTGGGTTGCGTATATCATGTTCACTGTCCGCACTTGTGGGGGGAAACCCTTCTGTCCTTTACTGTTCTGCGGCCGTGTCTCCTCCTCGTCATCGCTGTGCAGCCCCTTGTCATTGCCTTCGGCTATTAACTTGCCTGCCTGCTTGAACAGCCAACAATCTCTGTTGGTGTGATTAGCTGGCTTTTCGGGGGTGCCATGTATCTGGCACGAGCGATCGAGTATCCGGTCCAAATTGGACGGGCCTAGAGTGGTTCTTTTGAATGGCTTTTTCTGCTGACTGGGTTTAGAGCCTCTGAATCCGGCATTGACTACCGTATCTTCAGTATTATCGCCGTTAACGCGGCGCTTGTGCTTATTGCGACGCGACCTGCAATTGTTGTCTTTGGTATGTGAACTACCAGAGTTTTTGGTTAGGTTGTTACTGCGGGCTAGCCAGCTGTCTTCTCCCGCACAGAAGCGGGTCATGAGTGATGTGAGGGCTGCCATTGATTTCGGCTTTTCCTGTCCTAGGTGCCGGGCAAGCCACTCATCGCGGATGTTATGTTTGAAAGCTGCAAGGGCCTCTGCATCCGGACAGTCGACGATTTGATTTTTATTGGTTAAGAACCGTGTCCAAAATTGTCTGGCCGATTCGTCTGGCTGCTGAATTATGTGGCTTAGGTCATCGGCGTCTGGTGGTTGCACATACGTGCCCTGGAAGTTATCAAGGAATGCGGCTTCCAGGTCCTCCCAACACCCAATTGATTCTGCTGGCAAGCTGTTGAGCCAATGCCGAGCTGGTCCTTTAAGCTTGAGTGGGAGGTATTTGATGGCGTGAAGATCATCACTGCGGGCCATGTGGATATGAAGGAGATAGTCTTCGATCCAAACCGCGGGATCTGTTGTGCCGTCGTAGGATTCAATGTTCACGGGTTTGAGCCCTTCGGGGATTTGATGATCCATTACTTCATCTGTGAAGCATAGTGGGTGTGCGGCGCCTCTGTATTGGGCTATATCACGACGCAGCTCAAGCGAGCTTTGTCTACTGTGTTCGGCCCGCCCGGAGTTGCCATATCCGGTGTGACGGTTGTCGTCACGTATCGTGGGGCGCCCACGTGATCCGTAGATCGATCTTGTTTGTCTTGCCTTATCCTGCAATATGTCTTGCAAGTCCGGCGCATTCCCCTATGGCTTTGTACTTTTTGAGCGATGCCAGGGTGCGGCTTTAGTGGAGGGCCTAGAGGCCTCTCTGTCGCAGCCACGAGGTGGCCGGTCGGCCGTATTGTGCACTGGCGACGTAGGTTTATATGCTTCCACCTCTAATCGGGGTAGCAGCTTGCGTTTGGGGTAGCTTCAGGAGGGGCGTTCGAGTTCGTACTCTTCGACCGCAAGGACTTCAGTCCATCTGTCGGCTAGCAAATCTTGGTCAGCTCTAAGCTGTTGCTGCTTTTTCTTGAGACTGCTTGCCGTGGCCATAAGCCTGCGTTTGAAACGCTCTTTTTCGACGGGATCCTCAGGCACGACAAATTCGTCATCATCGAACCTTGCCTCGTCTCCAGAGGGAGGCATGTAATTATCGTCCTCTACCTCTTCACCTGCCGCTCTCTCACAAGGGCTGGCTTCTCCGTCCTCCTGTGCTGAATCTTGCTGGAGGGGGTTGTCTTCGGCACTGTCCGGGGTGTTATTATCACCGGTGCCGGAGTCTCCATTCTTGCTGTGGCGGGATTTAGAGCGGCGCTGCTGACGCTGGCGCTTAGGCTGTTTCTTGGAGGGGTCATCCTCCGCTGTTCCATCTCTACTCCCATCCTTTGGGATGTCCACCATGTATATGTCGTATGACGAGGTAGCTTTCCAGTGCCCCGTAGGCGCTGGTTCTTGGTCGTCTCCGGCATCGTTGTCCATACCGTCGATGTCTTTGGAGTCGAAGTCTAGCATGTCGGTTAAGTCGTCGACAGTGGCTACAAAGTGGGTGTTGGGTGGGCTTTGAATTTCTTCGTCGTCCGCATCCCAACCATCCTGACCGTAATCCGGCCAGGGCTCTCCTGATAAAGAGAGATACTTTAGCGAATTCAGGATGTCGCCAAAAGGTGAGTGCTGAAAGATGTCCGCAGCGGTGAACTTCATGATCGGCGCCCAATCGGATTCGATTGGAAGGGGCGCGGGAGGTTCGGAGTCCGGCAACTCGGAGTCACGAGGTTCACAAGGGACAGGGTCGGTATTCGGCTCCATCGCCGTAGAGGTAGCAGCCCCCGAGGCAGTGTCCAGCCACCCATCCTCGATCGGTGCAGTCGGCTCCGAGTTAAGGGTCGGAGCGGACTCTTGTGTGGCCTCCAGGGCACTGTCCGGCAGCAGAGCTGAATCATGCCCATCGTGACAGTGCGGCGCGCTCGGCTGTGGCTCGAATCCATCGAAGATCAAGTCTCCGCCTATGTTGGCCGTATAGTTCAGACTTCCAGACCTGACCTGATGGCCAGGGGCGTAGCTTTCGATCTGCTCCAGATGGCCAAGCGAATTGGCCCGTAGTGCAAAGCCGCCGAATACGAAGATCTATCCGGGAAGAAAAGTTTCGCACCGGACCGCGTCGTTGTTGATCATCGAAGGAGCCATCGGTCCTATGAGCGACGACATAGAGGAACTCTCAATGAAAGCACCAATGTCGGTGTCAAAACCGGCGGATCTCGGGTAGGGGGTCCCGAACTGTGCGTCTAGGCGGATGGTAACAGGAGACAAGGGACACGATGTTTTTACCCAGGTTCGGGCCCTCTCGATGGAGGTAAAACCCTACTCCTGCTTGATTGATATTGATGATATGGGTAGTACAAGAGTAGATCCACCACGAGATCAAGGAGGCTAAACCCTGGAAGCTAGCCTATGGTATGATTGTTGTTCGTCCTACGGACTAAAACTCTCCGGTTTATATAGACACCGGAGAGGGCTAGGGTTACACAGAGTCGGTTACAATGGTAGGAGATCTACATATCCGTATCGCCAAGCTTGCCTTCCACGCCAAGGAAAGTCCCATCCAGACACAGGACGAAGTCTTCAATCTTGTATCTTCATAGTCTTGCAGTTCGGCGAATGATGATAGTTCGGCTATCCGGACACCCCCTAGTCCAGGACTCGCTCAGCTCCCTTAATGTATGTGCCAGGAAGTTTCTTTGGAAGGGGGCTACTCCCCGAAAATGCCCCGCCCCTTGTTCGTTTGTCGTTGGGATTCATTGCTCATTGTGCGGTTATAAGTAACGTGGCCAGCCTAATTTCTAGAATAGGGCTGCGGGCAGGAGGGCTTTGTTTGTGCAATCTTGCTCGCAACACCCTCTCCTCCGGTGAACCTGCAATCGCCGCCTCTAACTGAATGCTCAACTGAGGTCGTGTACAACAACCTTAACCGCACAAGCCTGGGTTGGGCCTACCCCCATCCCTAGAGGAGCCGTATGAGGCGGAAGCTCCACGTACGGTTTTGAAGCCGAGCCTTTCTAGCAATGGGGCCTAGGGACCGATATGATGATTGGTTTAGGTAGGGCAGCCGGCCTACTATGGGCACCTGTAGGGATTAGTGCATGAGACCGTGATCCACAAACTGACGCATGGGACTCACCCTTGACTTGAGAATGGAAGAAGGGAAACATAGCATGTCACAAGAGCGAGGCGAGGGGGCTCCGCCCTACAGCAAGAGGGACGCCTCGCGAGCCGGGCTTTGTAGATGAGGCCTTTTGGCGAAGCCAAGTCAATTTTGGGCCACCAAACCCTGCAACTGAGGAAAGGCCCTATGGAGTAAAGGGAAGCGTGTACGTTGTTACACTCCCCGCCCTCCAAAGGTGCCTAGAGGACGGGCCAGATGCAGCAGAGCGACGCCCCAGGAGCGGATTCCCCACGAGCAGGGGGACAGGAGATGGCCATCTCGAGGTACATCACGACCTAAAGGCAACACCGGCGAGACCCAGGAAGGTAACCCGATTGGGAGTCAGAGGATCCATAGTACCCGCAGCCTCCCGGACTTCATATTCATCATTTTCTAAAGAAAGGGTAAGGGATCTCTTTTCTGCAATGGAAAAAAATAAGCTCCGCTGATTTGACTCGGCACAACCTAACGATACATCCAATACCAATGATCTGTGCCTACCGATACGATACTCCTCCAAAAAATTGACTATATAAAGAGCTAGTGTCAATAAAAAGGCTAATGACAGAGAAGAGTCAATCTCCTTTACTCCTCCCGACACCTCAAGATGAGAAAATCCCTTCATCTAGGCGGGCGCCCATGCCTACTCAGGGAGCAACTTCTACCACGGCTGACACATTATCTCCCACAAAGACCAACGACCCATCCCGAAGAGAAGTTGACTGACGGGGATGTCTCGAGAAGAAATTCCAGAATTGGTAGCCTCCCTAATCAAACATACATTGACAGGGGTTACCAACAAAAAGATAGGAAGCAGGCCCTAGTGAATTTGATATGGTACCGTACCCCAAGGAAGGGGTATACTATACTGCGCCAAAATGCAAAATGTTGAATGGGGTAGGGAACCCTGAACAACACCTCGCCCTTTTCAAAGCTACATGCGGGAATACTGGGGGCAATGAAGCCCTTCTTATCCTATTCTATACTAAATAAACAATCTAATTCTAGGAAGAGTTTCGAATACTGAAACTTAAAGGAAGGGCGTTAGAACAAAGCAAGGGATGACACTTTCAATGCGCGAAATCCGTTTCGAGTTAGAGTGCGAAACTTCTTGCTGCAGCCGTTTTATTCGCTGCTTGCTACTTTCTAAAATGGAAGATAAGATGAATGAATTAATATATTGTATTTTTTTCTAGTTCGATCTATAGTCTAGATTCCATTCCCTCGATCCACTCTCATTTAAATGATGGGATTGGGCCATACCAACCTTCACTTAGTCTTAATAAAATATTGCTTCATATCTTCAAGGATTGGGAGGAGGTGGCTAAAAAGGAAGGAAAAAGGAATTCGAAATCCGTCCCTTCCCACAGAATCATCGGGCTTGACTTTCCTTACTTTCCCAACCCCGCTACTGTAAAAAGAACTCTTTTGTTTTGAGACTAGCTAGTCGCTATGGTTTGCGGGAAAACTCTTCTCTCTCTGGTCTCACTACGAGTCCTTCTAGAAGTAAATAAAGTAAATGCTTATTCAACTACGGCACTGTCGGACAACCGACCGGATTCAAGCCCTAGCCCCTCAACTCGGACGGACTTGTGGAAATCCTCGAAAACAAGTATTGCTCAACTCACCTATCTATAACATAGAAATGTTGCATCCAACCCTGGAATGAGAGGTAAAGAATAGGCTACCATACGAGATGAGACGAGTTCATTCTTGGCTTTCATCCCTACGCTTAAGAAAGATATGGGATTGGATTTCATACCTTTTATTTAGAGCTCCGTCGTTCCGACTGGAAAGTGTAACCATCCACCATACGTAAACCAAACCTCTTTGCTTTCTGGATTTTCCTTCCAATAAACATCAGGGTGCGAATCTGAGTAGTTCCTTGCTCAAGACCACGAAGCAAGAGCGAAGCAGAACCGGTTTTCAATTCATCGAAACTCTTGAAAAGTTCCTTTGCTTTTACAGTGAAAGCACCTGCCAACAAATTGGAACCATAATCCCCTCCATCTGCCTCGCTCTCTATCTGGTAGTATATGCTCTGATCGAGGCCCTATTCTTATTATGATGATTTGGATATTGAATTGCCTTTGACTGATTCATCTTACCATTTTACTAGAGTTTTTTTCCAGTAAGTTTAACATGAGCGGAATTGGTGTACTTGACCAGTAGTGAACTCTCAGTTGTGTTCGATAGTCGGTTACGAGTTCCCATATCTTACGCAACCTTACCTTTTCTTACTATGGGTCAAATTGCGGAGGAAAGCAGAATCACTGTTTTTCGTAGAACTCACTTTTGCTACTGGAGAGTACCTTCCACCAGGTCATAGCCACGGATCCAAAGCCTACTAGTTAGCTTTGAAGGTTTAGGCTTGAGAGAAATCTTGAACAGAACACCGCACTCCCTCCTATCAACTTATTCAGATTTGCTTATTTCTTTCTCTTTCATTTTTGTAGATATAGGCTTTGGCGGATTCTCTCAAGGCTCGAGTGAAGTGACAAGCACATATTACCGGAAGCTAGTGATCCCGCCCGGCCAGCTCAGCATGCTTTAGAGCTCCTTGATTGGTACGAGGTAGTGATAGCAAGAGGCAACTCTCAATTGTTGTAATATAGAGACCTCTTTCAATGATTATAGATCCAAAGGATCGTTATTGATAAGAAATTGCCAGTAGCCCTTGACTTTGACTTGAAGAATTGAATCCGTCTTCTTCTTCTTATTCTTCTGAAAGTCTCCCAGGCGTGGTATCATCGGATCCACAAGGTCTATTTGTATCCATTTGTTCGGAAACCGGAAATGCCAACTACTCACTTCTTGCTAAGGATGAAGGTGCCATGGGTGATAGCGCCAGCCATTCCCTCATTGAAAAGAAAGCGCCAACCCTGCTACTAAAGCTAAGGCCAACCGCAGCCCAGTGAAATGAAATGTGTATGCAAAATAACATAGATTAATCTTGATGCGATCGATGCAGAAACACTTCTTTTCTTAAAGGCTACAGTCAGAAACAACAACTTCGCAAATCACCCTAAGAGTTCCATACGAAAAAACAAATGCAACTGTGGGTATAGACCAATTTCCTGCCCCAGAAGAGGCTCAGCCTACCAAACCCTGCTCTTTGCCTGCTTACCGAGCTCTCCTCATACCGAGTATCTAGGCATTTCTTCTCACAGACCGGTTGGGAGAAAGTTGGCATTCTTTAATATGTCACTGGGGACCTGTACTTACTTGATGGAATGGATGGGATGATGTGTTTCAGTTCAGCCAGTAGTGGAGGTTTCCTCGGCCTAGTCGCGTAAGAGCCCCCTTATTTTTCTAGTTAGTTGAAAGAAAAGCAATGGGGAAGGTTGGCTTACCAGTTAATTGGTCTGTATCATATCTTTCTATGGTGGGACATCCTCTTCAGTTTAGGTATCTGGGCTGGCTGTTAGCTTTAGTTGTTCGGCACTCTTCCTTCATTCTCATTCAACAAGGAGAAGTGTCTAATCAAAATCATTGGTTGAGCCTTGCGTATATTATATGATGTCGTCCTGGAATTGAACTAGCATTTAAGGTCGATCAAGTTCAAACAATTCGGCTCTGCAAGATCAATCAGATATCAAGTAAGAGATAGGCGCTTCCTATTAGTTATAGACTGCTTCTATGACAAGTGGATCCCTTTAGGTTTAGTTGTTAATTGTACTATTCTCTTCAATAATTAGGTCTTCCGTATTCCTATTGGGGTCAGTGGTCTTCACCACTCACTGAGTCTGGATTCGTTTCATGGGTATTATTTGATGAGTGATCATCAATCTCTTCCATTGCTCCTATGTGCTGCTATACATACAAGGTACATGGGCCATGGGGCCTAACACACACTATACAGCCTAGCCCAATACTCAACACTCCCCCGGCTAAAGATATCTAACATGCCTATCTTGTTACAAATTACTAAACCCTCACAAGGACCTACTCGTTTAGTAAAACAATCAACTACCTGTTCACTATACTTATTGTTACCCCCTTCTTCAACCGAACAATCTCAATCCGAAGGAAGTATCGAAGAGGTCCAAGATCCTTTACCTCAAATGCTTCTTCCAGTCTTGCCTTCAAACATTTGATTTCTTCAACATCGTCTCCAGTAATCACAATATCATCCACATACACCGCCAAAATGGTGATATGGATTCGTCTATGCCGGTACTGTATGATCTCCATTACACTGAGAGTAGCCCATACCACAAACAACTCTCCTAAACCTGTCTACGCCCGTGGCGACTGTTTCAAGCCATACAAAGATTTCTTGAGCCTACACACCTTCCCATCAGTCTGTTTGTTCCAAAACCTGGAGGAATGTCCATATGGATCTCTTCTTGTAAATAACCACCATGAAGAAAAGCATTCTTCACATCTAGCTGATGTAAAGGCCACCCAAAGTAAGTTGACTGCGCATGAGATTAAGGTTCTCATCGTGTCCATCTTCGCCACTGGTGCTTTGGTCTCCTCATAGTCTATCTCCCATCTTCCTATAACCTTTTGCAATTAGCCTTGCCTTCTATATATCCACCTTACCCTTTGGAGTCTGTTTTACGGTGAACACCCATTTGCATCCAACTGCTCTTTTTCCTGCTGGGAGTGGAAGAAGATCCCACGTCTTGTTCTTCTGAAGTGCACCAAGCTCCTCCTTCATTGCGTCTTTCTTTCCACCGGGGATCCAGCTTTGCAGCCTTCCAATCCTTTGGAATAGACACTGATTGTAGAGATGCAATGAATGCTTTGTGTGCGGGTGAGACATAAGAGTCTGAAACTCCATTTGCAATGTCATTATCATAGCCATATCGGACCGGAGGCTTTCCAGCAGTAGTCCTAGTCTCTCTGTGTAGTGCAAGCGGCAATTCCAAAGAAGTATTACCACCTGTCTCATTTTAACCTCCATCTTGCTCTTGTGGCTCCTCCTCGACTACCTCAGGTTGCTCTTGTGGTTCTTCATCCAAGACCACTAGCGGTACAAGAAGAAGGGGTCCCGGCTCGGGGGCGGGGGTATCTTACTTCTTTTCCTCTGCGTTCGTGACAAGCTAGTAGGCACTCTTGTGTGGGTTGGCTCATTCCCCTGGAAAACGAATATTAAGAAGATAGATACCATTCCGTCGATACTAGATTCATTCTTTCTGCTCAAAAAGAACAAAGCCTCTATTGTGGGAAAAGTCTTTGAAACCCGAAGTTCTAAAATAGAAAATGGAATGAAGAAGGGGTGTGACCTTATGGCCAACTATACTAGCTCCCCTAGAGGGATAATATAGCTCCTAAAGGATGATTGTTTATGGTATATTACCGTAATTGGAGAATTTGACCCGGTGCTGACTTGCTGCTATTCTGAGAAGGGGACCTTGCAAAGCTTGACAAGTTTTTTTATATTTATCGATCCAATCTGTCTACAGATAGGCGCCTGCTGTGGCAGCAATTAATAAATCTCCGCCTTAGCATACAAGGACCATGACTCGCAGCGGGTAGTTATGGTGGTTTTGAGGAGACCCGCTCAAGGTCGCTGGTTTGGAGCTATTCCGAGATCTCAAGGAGCACCAAGATCAATACGTGCAAGAAGAAAGAAAGGCTTCCACCTACGACTGCAGCTGCTGGTACTTTATCTCTGTCGCTTTCAACTCCCACTCCTTCTCCCTTTGGTTTCTATAGGAAGTGAGATAGAATAATATATCTTGTGTAACTAATCTTTCTTATCGAAAGGTTATAGTTCGTAGATCATTTCTATAAGGACTATTTGAGCCATATCCGGTGCTTTGGACCTCTTTTAGCTGCTAGGTATCTACTGGGTTCAATCCCCACTTCCGCTTGAAATGAGTAAGTCAATCCTCTTGCTCGGCTGTGATACGAATACTATTCATACGCAGACCCGGATCCATGATATGGGTCATAGACAGATAAGAATGGCTTCTGAGTTGCATTCATTGCACTCTGGAATGTGGGGCTCCTTGGCTGATGTGATGGAGCGGTATCAGCAGATACTTGCAAAGATCAAATCAAGCAGAAGAAACAAGGAAGTTAACTCTGCGCCATCGGCCACCTTAACACGAACAGCTTGGGACAGAGGTGTAATTCCTGACAGAGAATCAACAATAGAATGCATTTTGCATGCAGTTTTTCATCGAGTGAAACTACTTGAATAAACTGGAAGTTTTAAACCAAGTACTCTTAAAATCGCTACCCCCTGGGATGGAAAAAGAGGCTCAGGTTTTATCCCTCCGTTTTACCCCAGAAGTCGTTGTTCGTCTTTCGATATGAGAGGATGGCAAGTGTCCGCAATGACTTAGCGACTTAGCCAATTGGTTACAGATTCTAGACTGATCGATCAGATCACATCATCTCGAGCAAAGACCTGAGAGCAGAGAAGCGACATCGCTTCAACACTCCTTCCTCTTTTCATTATGAAACCAATATCAAGCAAGATATGAAGAAGAGGGCGGCTCCCTGGATTGAACACATAAAGTAGTGCCAAGATCTCCTCTATGCGAGAGAGAAGTTCTCAGAAATGATGGAGCTGTTGGTTTCGGTCATTGTACGCTTGGTTGCTAAACCGCACCCTTTACGGCATCTGTAGGAAGAATTCATTCTGGTCCCAAAACTTATAAGAGATCTCGGTAGTGAATATGCAATGCTGAATTCCAATAAGTTGGTACTTCGCACAAGGAAGAAGCTCGTGTTAAAGATAGTTTCATCCAGACCAAACCCTACCTTAGCGTCTCATCCCCACCCACCAAGTCTTTATCCGCGGTGAAAGGAGTGGTTTAATTCAATGCAAGGTGCAAACAAGCTTTTCCAAAGATGGAGTCCTTTCAGAAATACATGTGCCAGAAGAAAGCAGATTCTTTTTCTATCATAAAATGAATCTGCTTTCTGATGGCCATTTCGGTCCGTTGTGGGACCATGGCTTGCAAAGAAGGTATTTGGCGCAAAGAACTTCTTCCGCTTTTGGGGATTCCACTAATTGATAGAAGGAAGTGGATGCGGCAGGATTGGCCCCAATTGAATCATTAGTAGAAGAGATCCACATGCAAAGACTGTTAGGGAGATGCAGATGGAGGGACGTTTGGATTGCTGTTAGAAGGGCTTATGACGAATAGATTGTTGGAATGGCTTTAAGTGAAAGGGAATCCGGCAGCTTATATAGCGCTAGTGAGAGGCCTCCTAGTCTATTTCCATGGACGTCTCCTAATCCTTCTTTTTCTATGGGTTCAGGAATGCCATGCCAATAATAGATAGAGCAGCTAATGGTCAAGCCAGAGGCAGCAGGTCTCATTCCAGACTCCACTCAGAATACCCGACTCTTTTTCTAGACTCCACTAGGAAGACCTTGCTCTTTCACAGATACGGGGATCAGACATGGCTATCGCTTCGACAGCTTCTTCGAATGAAAATACGCCGCCCAATGGATGGAGTTGGAGGGACACGGAATCCTTCCTAAGATGTGCCTAGAGAGAACAATCCTTTTAGAATCTTGTACGTCTAAGTGATCAACTACTTGTGCCCCCGAAAAGCTAGAAATCAGTAAAAGGAATGATCTACAGATAGAGGGTTCAAACCATATAGCAGCACTCATCCCGCCCTGACCCGAGTCCCCTAGCCTCTCAGCTTCAGCAGTTGTTGTAAGGAGAAGTAGCAGGATTGTTAGTTTATGTGCCGAGCAGGCGCAGGGATGAGAAGAGAATTGCATAGATCCTCTTCAGATTCCTACTAAAGGGCAGCAGGTGAGTGAGTCGGCCGCATTGTTCCATCAGTGTGTCAAGGTCCATCAGTGTGTCAAGCAAGTTAGAAGAATAGCTTGTGCTTGTAGTGCAACAGTTGCTGCAAGAGCAAGAGCTACTGGTAAGGTTTAGTGTACGAGCCAGATCAGAACCTGAACTCGATTTGTCACTGTGCGCCTCTAGGGCAAGGTCAAAATGAAGATAGCAAGGGACGTTACTCCAACTAGAGTAGTGAAATACTGAAATCAAGGAATCTCTCCGGGAAGACAGTCAAGGAAAGGGAAACATTACTCTACTAAGAAATAAACTCGTATAAGAAAGAAGAGACTTGGATTCCGGATTCCAATCTTTGATCCAGTTTTAGGCCAGTGCTCAAACTTGGAGAGAAAGAGCTTTTCCCTCAACTTCACTCCCTTGACTTGACTCCCGATCGATGATCCTACTAACGTCATTTTGACAGCTATGGATATGGAATTCAAGCATGCGTAGACACCGACCATATAGATTCTCTGACCTCTGCCCTGGAACCCCACATCGGGAGGCTGCCAGTACGTACTGCTATTTGACCTCGATACCCAGTCCGCTGATAAGAAAACTTCTGTTTCACTTAGGTGCTGCCAGTGTGGAAGAGGAGATTCGAGCCTCGTAAGTGAATACGGAAATCCATCTGAACTGGTATCCATCCCTGGTAAGTAAGCTTCCTCGCTTGGTTTGTTTGCTATTGCTATAGTTCGATCCTTAAAGAGAATCACTGGCCCGGCTATCTCGAGGGATGGGATGAGAATTGGAATGAGAATAGGAATTGGAGAACTGAAGCAAGTGTGGAAAATGTTACTAATGTCAATTAAAAGAGTTGGCATCGGATCGGTGGTGTCGCTCGGATAGAGGGAACGAATAGTGGGTGAAATCCAAAAATCTTCTTTCCTTTTGGGGATGAGAGCGACTACACTACATAATTGGAACTTGCCTTTGCTTTATTGCCTTAACTTCATTGGTATTGGAATGAATTGTCTTCTATGTGGAGATCCAAGGCTTGGTTTTCTAGCTAGAAAGCCGTTGCTAGCATCTGTTTGATTGCTGGGTTGGGTTAGCAAGTTATTTATTATCCATTGGCCACATCGCGATAGCCGTACTAGAACTTGACTTTCCCATTCTTGAGCCTGGCCACTACTTTGTTTGATTTTCTTGTCCGGGGTTGATGGATTTGCTTCTCTAAGGCATTGGAGGTTTAAAATTAGCATCTCGTAATGATCGGGATCTCTTGCCAGGTCAGGATAGCATCCATTCACTAATCGAAATCCGCTTTTCATTCTTGTTTATGGATATGGATCTGTTGTATCTGCTGGAGCTTGCCCCGGGCATTCAAGCAAGAATTTCCTGCTCCTTGTTCTCCGATAGATCTGCTCTATGTTCTGGACTGGCCGGCCTATTATCAAAACTTCTGATTCCCTGAAAGCCTAGCTATCAACCATCGACCGAGGATCAAGAGCAAGTTCATTTTCCAAATCCATATTCTGGTCTCTGGGCAAGGAAGTGAAGCACAACTATGTTTCTGGGGAAGCAGGTTTCCGCTCTTCCTTCGACTTCGATATATGTTATTTCTAAGGAATGTTACTAGTTCGAGTAGTCGTTGTTGATGCCAGTCCAGTGTGGGTAGACGAACTAACCTAACCGTCAACTAAAAGCAAGCTGTAGAAATGGGGATCAGTGGCAGAATTTACATATAAGTTCTAAGTAAAGGTTTCAGGACTCAGTGGAAGTGATCCGGCAGACCAGTCAAAGAAAAGATTGATCAACCACTCGCAACTGGAATCAAGCAATCCTATCCCAACAACCCAAGATCTTAGACTCGACCAGGGATCATTTCTACCTCTATCTCTTGTGACCTAGAGAACTGCACTTTGAAACAGGCATGTCAATCAGAAACAGCCACAGGAAGCCCTCGGATTGAAGCTGAATCCGGCGTTCCGGATCGGCAGGAAGGTATCGGGCCAGAAATCTCAGGAAAAGTAGTTTTTCTTTAATGAATTGACGCGATCTATCCTCTGTTATCAACCCAATGAGTAACGTATAATGTGTAGAAGAAAAATGGAAGCTTTATAGCACATTCCCTCTCTTTATCGGGATTTCCTTCAACGGGTTTCAAAAGTGAGTTCTAGGGCAGATTCGTCTAAAGAAACAGGGCTTGTCCCAAAGCCAACTCATAACATGCTCCCTGACCAACGGAATAAAGATTGATTTCCTTGCATCGGGACTTGCTTCTCTTTTCATTTCACATCCGAGGATCGATTTCAAGAACATGGCCAACTTCCATTCGGTTCGCACTCTTGATGAAACGCACCGCTCCACACTCTTGTTCGAAACTCTACTCTGGAGAATTGCCCCCGACTAAAGAGAAAGATCTAATCTGTCTTGTCCCTTGGGATCTTAAGTGTGAAAAGAGTCTAGTCTCTTCCATTGCCAACAGTGAGTGTAGGCTGTCTTTCTACTCGGATAGGAGTGCGCGCTAGAAATCTCTTCTCTTCTCTTCAGCAACAGTGGATTTCTGAAGCAAAGGTCGAGTACTACTGATTCCCCATTGGCCAGGCCCCAACGTAAAATGGATCTCTGATCTTGCCATTCCTTCAGATCTGGAAGTTTGCACTTTCTTCGGAATGTTAAATAACGTATCAAATATGCCTCCGGCGAAAAGAAGGTAAGTAGAATGAAAGGAAAACAAACCACGGAATTGGAGAATCAGTTGTTCCTTTGCACTGAGTGGAGTCAAGCTCGTTCTCAGTCATATCCACTATAGGAGGTTTGCTACACGAAGAACGGGAACAGGCAGGCTATTGCTTGAAGGAAACTAGGAACTGGGATTGGTTGTCCGCTTTGAGATCGGTATTCATTCTGTTCTCCTCGGTTCTGGGTCTTGATCTGTTCTGTAGACTAACCCGCACATAAGGAGAAGCTAGCCTAGGAATCAGTCAACTAGACTCGCACTGAAAGCCAAGCCATTCAACAGGGATACTCTGAACTGATGCGATACGACTATTCAACTTCCAACTATCTCCCCTGCCCTGTTGAGGTAAGAACCAGGACAATAAGGAAAACCTCTAGAGCACTTAGCCAAGCCTTAGCCTGATATTGAGATAAGATAGTAGTTGCACACACGGAACTAGCCTTAGATCAAATCTGGGATGATGCCATACCCATATACCTTCTTCCCAAGCTCAAAACCATTACTAACGGAAATATACGCAGCACTCATAAATGAAACTAGACCCACACGCACCGCACCTAAAAAGCAAGTTCAACCAACCAACCAAGCAAGGAAGTAAGCTCCCTATAAAGGAACTTCGCCCAAAGCAAAGAAATGGTTTCGGTGATGGCGCATCTTCTCTTCACAGTCTTTCTCGAGCCTCATCAGCCCAACAAGCAAGCTTTTTTATTGCTACGCGCCTCCGCCTCTCTATATAATGATAATGGGAAGAATCTTTTGAACGAGAATCATCTAGTTATATCAATTACTTATATAGTTAGTTAGAAGACAATCTCCCCTTTATTGCTTTTGCATAGCATTGAGCATTATATATGGTTAGCTGCGGATCCAGTGCATAATGCGAGACTACAATGTATATTGTTACCGACGATGTTTCGCTTTTGTCTTTGGTGCCTGGCGTGGTGCTATCATCACATTGATCTACCCGCCCTTCTATTCCCTTCCCTAGCTTTCGTGTTTGAGTAGTCGCGCCAGATTTCGATTCGGATGCAAACTTAGCACAATGCCCGGTAAGCTAAACACTCGATTCTACATCTCCGAGAATGCAACGAACTTCTACTTCTAGATAGGTCTAATAGATAGACGGGGGGCCCACTAGTCCTATATTGCGGTAGTTCAATACATACTGACAACGAGAGAATGAACCCAGTACCTATAGTACAACAAACACCACCATTACTTGCGTCACTAAATTGAAGCATAGAAAGAGGTGGACCGCGCCTTGGATAATTGGTCGGATACAGCCGTAGACCACAGAACTTGATCGGACACAAAGGGTACGGTACAGAACTCCTCAAGACACAGTAGTCAACTGCTTCACTCCTACGCATTATCCTTTCTTTGAAAGGCAAGATTAGGGAGCCAATTGAGTGAACAGATGAAGTAGCTTGCATTGTACTACCGACATCTTAATACGATATTCTTTGCTACCTTTTCCAATGACAAGCCAGACTTCAGAACTGATTGGACACCAGAGTCGATAGCTTACTTGGGACGACCGAAACTACCAAAGAGCAGCTCTCAATTATCTAAAGAGGAGGTGGATTTCAGTGATATTGAAAAAGAGAGACCAACAGAAGCCCTATCTGGACGAAGCAAGCCAGTGCCAGTGCAAGGAGCAAGCTTACCTGCCTCTGGAGTGGAGTGATCCAGTTCCAGCGCCATCATAATATGACATTCTAGGGTTGGCGCACCAGAGAAGATCCCGTAAAGGGTGGTACATTTTCAACTACTTCACTCGAGAAAATCGAATGCATTTCCGGGTCCCATCCTCACCTGCTTCTCTCTTCTGCATGACTATTCTGTTCCCTCCTGGCATCTTAGAGAAGTCAAGTATTCTACTTCTGATCTGTCAACTCTGACCCACAACTAGCGCTAGGGAAATGCTATTCTTGAAAGAAAGGGATTGAGTGAGATAGGCAGCAAGCAAAGAAAAATGGAACCCAACAACCCGGAAACTACAGAAGCCTATCTAGCTTATACGATCACAGAAATGAGAGAAGGAGAACAAGAACATCCACGGAAGCTAGTGATTCCAGATGGCGAGGGTTCTTTCCCTATCAATCTGCCCTGACTCATCAAGCTATTCAGCAGCAATCCAGCCAGACTACTTTAAAGGGTGCCACTAGACTCTGACAGAAACATAGCCCTATGACAAGGATACCCATCATTCCTATTCAAGGACTGGTCCAATTCTCTTCTTTCACCATATTTAAGGGGATGCTTGGGGGCCCATGACATCCTTCCTAAACAGGAGCTATTGATCTAACACCTGAGCCATATTTATTGCGAGGAGCAATCCGGTTTCTAAAAGAGGAAGAGCTTCTAAGTTCGAGTCCTGATCCCGAGATCAATGGGTTTCCACTTATGCCCGGACCGGAAGTAGCATATAGGAATTAAAGGGAGATCTAATCAACCGAGCTGGGTGAGGATTCTGAGATTATGTATTGGTCATTGGCTACAGGTGAATCTAATTAGGTTCGCTGATCATCCAATATGACCCGCATCAGGTCGCGCATTAATTAAGTGGTGGGCTATACAAGTGGGAAAGTACGGGCAGTTGCATGTTTCCTTTGTTTCAAAACAATGTTAAAAAGGCGGGTGTGATGAAGTTGGGAGGAGGGGGCAAGGTATATAGAATGTGAACAATGGGTGGAAATCGGAGAATAGTGCCAGAATAGCCGTTGCACAAATATGAGAAATCAAGGGTTGTGGATGGTGGAAATTATCGAGTTGTTCTAGTTCCTGGCCTTGGTGGTTGGTCCATGCCCGAGGGATACTATGGCGCATCTCTTTCTGCAGAAACTAAACAAGTTGCCAATAATAATAGATATCCCATAATACTTGAGGGCAAATCCGGGACGGGATATTCCTCGATTACAGAGGCAGCAGTTGCGGGCTCAAGTGTGGCTAAATCTACATCAATAGCAGGATCAGGATACGATGCTTACTCGAAATCAATATTCCCCGGTTTCTTACGAGATAAGATATGTATGCCAGTCCAACTAAAGGAAGGGTGGTTTTGAGCTTGGGTTTCAGGCGCCGGGCTTTTCTACTGATGAAGTGCGGTGCGCATCTAAAAGAGTGGAATATCCCGTTCTGCTATCAAAGAAAGAATCGAATCCGCCGCTTGTTTTTCTAGCTAGAAAATCCCTTGCCCAACAGGAACAGGATCTCTTGCCGGCACCGGCACGAATCGAACTACGGATCAGGCATGTGGAAACGAATCTCTTGGATGCTCTGGGATTGGGGAAGCGAAAGAAGTTATCGAGTCAAGTCAGGAAAGCAGTCGAGCTACTACGGTACAATAAGAATCTGTATTCGCAATGAGAAATAACATATGGAATCTGCCACCCAATACAATAGGAATAGGCTTGCTTGTCCGCTCTTAGATCGGTTCATAGCTCAGGCTCTGGTTTCTAGCAGATGTGAATGAATTCATTTCTACTCTACTCTGGGGAATGGCCTGTCATTCGTACATTCGTATTCGTATTGGATTGTTGGAAGGAAGAAGTTGGAATTCTCGTTCGAAGGAAAGGTACTTGTTCGAGGAAAGAAAGCGTATTAGTGCTCTAGGCTAATCGGTCGGGTAGAAGCTCGTAACAAGAGCAAGCATCGGAGAAAGCGTATGTACTCGTTCTCGAGTCAGGAAAGCACTTGTTGGAATTGGCATCGGAAAGTAAAAGCAAGCAAGTAGTTTCGGCATTGGCTACTACTTCTTCCCCATGGGCCAAGTTCTGTTCTCGAAATAGCATAAGTGATCCTGCGAAACCGGTGATGCCAGACCAATCAAGCGTATCATGTCGACTTTCGAATCCGGGACATGACTATACTTGAGATAGCAGTTCCCTGGTCAGGAAAGCGGAGTCACTAGAACGATATGAGATACACGCACATCTCGATAAGCCAATCCCAATCCCTTCAACCCAACCTTTACCAAAAGGGGAAACTGTAACAACAATGACCCTGACTCGGATTCCAATAGGGCTTCTGCTTCTTCTGCTTGGCAAGGTTAAGTATATACACAGTCTAAAGCCAGAAGAGAAGGTATGATAGGACAAGTCCTGTTCGATGCCTTGTAACCATTTCCATGTTCTGGTCTGGGTTCTAGGTCTAAAATAAGCATTGGCTGTGTTGATCTGTCTCTAGGTCGTCTATTTGAAAGGGAAAGCCCAGTGTGTTCGTTCCTCTACTATACGGAATCCTTGATATCTTGCCTTGGTTCCGACTCTAAACTATTCTAAACAGATTCTTTCTGCATACTGATGTTGGCAGTTATGCCTAGGTGATAGATGTATGTTGCTGGATTGGAAAGCTATACGATCCCTTTTATTCAATTATGACCGCTGAGAGGACGGCGCAATAGTATCAATTACCTTTCCACAATTGTTTGAACGGTAGGTTCGGAGGTAATGGTATAGATGATGAGTAAATATCCGAGAGTTGGCCAACAACTTGAAAGCTGTCATAATGGTCCCATGGAGACCCGCCTGATAGAAACATGCAGAGAAATCAGTGTTCTAGCTGCCCGTATACCAATCTCCGTTCGAGTCGACATTCTTAGTCATCTATGAGTGCTTGGCTCTACCTTTTAAGCTAGTCTAACAACAGACTCTGCTATTGCAGTTCCGTCTAAAGATAGAGTATTCTTTGATCAGTTGAATCATAGTAGAAACTATCTAAAACTAGGATTCTATTAGAATAGGTTCTCAGTGCTCGTGAATGGCAGTACTATTGTTTATTTTACATGTGGTGGAGTGACACGAGATTGGGATCACCACAATGAACCGAAACAGATTCACCTTAGCTTTTAATGAGGGTCGTCTTATATACATAACGATTTGGAACCTCCTTAATAATAAAAGGGAGATTATTTTCTCTAAGGTGATAGGACTAACACAACCTCCATTAGCATGCCTCGGCAAAGCTTATTATGATATATCGTTAATGAAAATGTCAAAGTAGCACTCTCTTTCCTCTACTCGCCCCTGGCGCCACCGCTAACCACTATTATCATATATAACTAGATCACGTACAGAGTTTATTGCACTTATAATTAGATCACGTACGCAGTTTACACTAGAATAAATCTACGGTTCTGTTCAGTATGAGCAATAGAAGTAGATGGACTTAGAGTAGAAATTTATGACTAGGTCCTATGACCAGAGTTATGTGGATGACTGTACAAGAAGGATACGATAAATGGGCGATGTTTTTCGACCCTGGAAGAACAAACTGACAACATCAGCTCCATCTTTGAGTGGGATCTGGATGGTATCGAACTAGACCTACGAACGCGACGGATTGAGAAGTAACTAAATTAGATCCATAATCCTAATAGCCACTTTTGGCTACTCGTAGTTGATCAACTAACCAAACTTTTCCCCTGAATCAAAAAAAAGCAAGTGTAGGTAGTAAGTATCTAATCTAATATGTCCATGAACTCAGTAGAATCTCCGAAACCCACCTTAATCCATTTTATAAGGAATCTGTCTCCTTCCGTAATCAATTCCTCCATCCCACACTCTTCTTATAGTTATGAGTGAATCTGAATCAAAAAAATATATACTCTACCGAAGACAAAGAGAAGACATCAGGGAGCGGAGAGAGAAGAGAGCGGTTGTTGGAATAGCAAGCCCTACTTCCTTCACTGGGACACTGGCACCAAACAAAAACAAAACTAGACTGCCCGAACAACAAGTCCTGCCCCTTCCTCCTGGATCTGCACGTTGAACAAACGAAGACACTCCCCCTCATCCGAAAAAAACGAGTATTATTTCTCAGCTGGCAACAAAGAAACGCCTAGCAGAAAAAAGTAGTTATTCTTGCATCTCTGCTAGTAGGAAAGTAAGTCATTGACAAAGGATCCAACCCTTCTGAATTCGCTGAGCGAGACCTAAGATCGGAATGAATAGCAGTCGAAACCCTGAGCCCACCGTGTCTGCTAGCTATGTAATGGCTCTACTTGAGATTCCGTAGGGAGAGCAGTCGCTAACCTTTCCTTCGGTCAATCACGAGAAATTTGCAAATCAAATCCGTTGTCATTAGAGTGATCAACTATATACGCTAATTATTCAAACAGATGCTCTCCGGTGGAAATGAACCACGAGAGACTAAGCCCTGCCGATAGCAGTAGAAGCGTTAGCCACAGAGTGACTTTTTAATTGACACCCACTAGTGGTCAGTTTCTGCTTCCATGTTGACTGGACCAGGTACCACATTTACCATAGGATATGCTTATCTGACGAGGTCCCTCGAGTCATCTCTGCCACTTGGAATTGCTTATGAGCTGTTCTTAAATGCTCTTCTTGGTATGAAATTGCCTACCTTCCTTAAGTCTTGCTTTCCCGAGAGCCCTCATTTCATAAAATTCCACTGGCCAGTTAATTCATTATGCTTATTTTTCAATGAAAGTTGCATCCGAACATGTTTCTCAACACGAAAAAGAAAGTCATATTGAGTTGTTAGAGAAATCAAGTTATAGCCAAAATAGTGTACCATCACATGGTTTTGACACTAAGTAGGAAAGTATAGGAATGCAATGAGGAAAGACAGATAAACACATCGCCTCGTTTAATACTTTCGAAGCATCAGTTGAATGACTATTCTGCTCCATTCGGAAATACGCAAAAGTATGTCCCTTATTTGAGATCTCTTAAGATCAGCTATTTTCTAATATGATAAAGGTGGACGTTGTACTTGTCTGAAAACAGAAACTATGATGATTCACATTACTGGCTTGGTGTCCTTTGGCGGGAAAGCTAACAGGTGAACTTGCTCAACATAAAGTGGAAGGAAAGTGTAGTAGAGATATTACTCGCTGTCTGAGAAGATCTACTTGAGACCTCTGAACCAACTTCATTCCACGGGAACGAAAGCTGAAGGAAAGTACTCAAGCTTCAAACTCCTTGCTAACCGATAAAAGGAATCAAGCTTCAAGGACTATATGACTAGCTCTTCCACATCCTCACCACCATTCTTAGGCTTTCAAGGAATATTGAGATATCTACAGAAAAGAGAAACAAACATTCTCAGTTGGTCCACTATTAGCGAGTCCTAAAGTCTTCACTTCATCAGTCTAGGAATAACACTAAAGTAGCACCCCTCACTACATTCTTGTTCACTGAACATAGATCTCTAAAGAACAGTGCACTGGTACACGATATGATCTGTCGTCATGACCCATGAACTGAGTTTCTCACTAATCGAAATGGTCCTCTCAGCATGTTTCAAGGGAAGCAAGAGTTTGTTTTCTCAGGATATTAGTCACCCAATCTTCCCAATAGTATTCCTTAACTCATGAATTGATACACTTGTTCATTCTCTTTCTATTTCCACTGGTTTCTTTTGTTCACTTGCAATGCATCATTTGAATCCATTTTACTCCACTTCTCTCTCTTTTCTTCCTGATGAGGGTGATGTACTCCGGGTACCTGATCATCATGACTGGAATTCCAGAGGATTCCTTGAGTACTCATTACTCCGAGGTCAAATGGTGCGATGGTATTCATCCAAAATAGGAAACTGGTAGCGACTTGCATTTGATGGACTCTTCCTTCCTGTAGGAATAGGGGAGAGTGGTAATGTGAGCCACCTTTCCTTTATACAGCAGTAATAGCACATGCAAGTTCCTAGGGTCTATATAGCTAGTCAAGGATCATAAAACAATTAGCAAATCATCATGTGGAATGATGTAAACTAGCCTTAAAAAGTGAAAGAAGCCCTCATACCCACTCCTCTTTCCCCACCAAACCAACAAGTAGTAGGTTGGTGGGCCTCGGTATCTCTATTTGCTAAGATGGATACCTACACCACTCAATAGTTCCAATTCATTGTTTTTTATCCCATAGGAAAGAAAATGCTTCCAGCAATTTTTCCTTTCCTCCTCTGTCATACTTAGGTCTTCACAACCTTCCACCGGAGGCTTGTATCTATTTTCCTCCTCCGTCATACTTAGATCTTCACAACCTTCCACCGTAGGCTTGTATCTGTTTTCCTCCTCCGTCATACTTAGGTCTTCACAACCTTCCACTGGAGGCTTGTATCTGTTTTCTCCTCTTTAGCCATTACTTCTTTAATCATATCTTTGATCTTCTTTAGGGGCAATTTAAACATGTTCGCATCCCGCGGGAAGCGGAAAGCCAGAAAGAGAATTTCCTCCGGTTTAAGAACCGAAAGGAGTTTATCCAGATTTGGTACCAAACCCGGGAAAAACCCTAAATGTTGTCTTAAAAATGCTATATAAGCAGGGTTATAGGAATCAATAGATTCCCCTCCCTTCGCTTCGGAGGAGCAGCTTCTTCTATGGCTATGGCCAAAAGGAGAAAAGGATCCGGTGCGATGAGTCTCATCCGTGTAATATTTTGGAATTCCTCTTCCAATTCGTCCCGGAATGGGTGTTATGGCAAAGAACAAGAAGAAAAAGACAGAAGGAATTTGTCCAATAGTAACAAATGGTGCCTCCACAGGTTGACATCCGATCCAACCTAGTAGTAAGCAATTCGCCAAAAGCAACCTAAATATTCCTTGGTGAATCGGTCGAAAACTTGAACTACGCACATACATTTCTTTAAAAAAGGTAAAGACAAGAGAGATATAAAAACTGGTGCTATTGCGGCTACACCTCCCGCTTTGTCAGGTATACTGTGAAGAATGGCATGGATCGGTAGGAAATACCATTCTAGCACAATACGAGGCGGGGTGGGCATCGGATTAGCAGGTATATAATTGTCGGGATGCCCCAAAACATTAGGAGCAAAAAAATCCAAATGGAAAAAAAGATAGCAGAAGCTACCCGACCTACAAGATCCTTTACATAAAAATAAGGGTAAGAAGAAATTTTATCCATCTCAGAATGTACACCCGATGGATTATTTGATCCATATTGATGCAGTGCGGCCAGATGAAGAAGATTGGCGCCTACTAAAATAAGGGGGAGTAAATGATGGAGACTAAAAAAATGATTTAAGGTGGCATTATCCATGGAGAAACCACCCCAAAGCCAAGTCACTATGGCATCTCCTACTACTGGTATGGCGCTAGCTAAGCTTGTAATTACTGTTGCTCCCCAAAAGCTCATCTGACCCCAAGGTGGTACATATCCTATAAAAGCTGTCACAATCATTAGTAGGAATATGACAACTCCGAGACACCGAACAAATTCCCTAGGACTGCTATAACTCGCATGATATAGACCACGAAAAATATGAAGGTGAACCACAATGAGAAACATACTTGCCCCATTAGCATGCGTATAACGGAGCAACCAGCCCCCTTCAACATCTCTCATAATGTGTTCTACGCTGTTGAAAGCTAGATCCACATGAGGTGTGTGATGCATAGCTAAAAAACGCCAGTCACTATCTGAATGACTAAACAAATACCTGCTAACGAACCGAACCCCCACCAATAACTAAGATTGCTCGGGGTTGGATAATCTATCAAATGTTGGTTAAGTGTGGAGTATATAGGTTGTTTAAGAAGAGAGAATCGTTGGTTCCTTATAGTCATTTCTCTTTTCTATCGTTACAACTCCTCTTCCCCCTTATTTACCCCTTGCCTTGATGGAATTTGGCTTCGCTGCGCCCTGAATAATCAAAAAGCTGCATGAGAAGATTCATCCCATTTTGGCGAGAGGGAGGCAACGAATCACCTGGGTTACGGATTTGTCGGTTAGTTGATTCTCGAAATAAGGTCATTCGGAAAAAAACTATCGCTTTCTCTACCGGTTTCTTAAGGCTTCAAACGAATGACTAGTCATTAAGAAACCATGAAATCCAAGTCTATTTTTGACCTTTCATGAAGAAGTTTTGCCTGCCCAAACTACCTAGCCCTTTTCAAAAGAACGTCGATTTCCATCTCAACAAAAAAAGAACTCAAAATAAATGAAAGCAATATTGTTGTCCTATTACTCTTTTTTCCTAGTGGAGCTTTGGAAAGGACAGAATTTGAATAAAGTAACTCTCGGAAACTCTTATTGGACGAGAGAGAGTCAATATGATATTGGCGTGGGTTCTACCAACTAAACGAAGAAGTTTTTGATTGGATAAACAGCGTATAATGATAGACGCTTCTTCGGCACACATGGAGACATACCTCCCGTAGCTGACCCCTGAATTCAAGGATACTGCCGGCTTTGTTACTAACTGATAGAAACCCCTTAATACAACGTTCATTTTTCATAAATGGCATAAGGTAGGTAGACCTGGTCTTGCGCTCATCCAGTTAAGTGGCACATTGTGCTAAGTGCTCGAACCGTTGGCTGATCTCAGCTGTATCGCCTCATACAAATTAGTTAAGTGAGAAAACAAACGGCTACATAGGAGCTCTATGGTGGACCGCCAGTAGGAAGATCGAATGGCTTAGCGCATCCTGCGCCTACTGGACCTGACTTCGTAGGATACTCTGATAGACTAGTCGAATGGCAATGGCCTAGTGGTTGTATCTGCTTGCCGATTCCTATTAAGAATACGAGAGTGACAAATGAGATGGAGATCTTGGTTATCATCAAACCATCCTCCCTCCGCTTATCTCTTTCCTTTTGTATATGATAAGTCTACTCGCGCCTCAAGGGCCGGTCATTTACGCTCTCCACTGCATGAACAACATTCCCAACTAGATCTGTACGGCTTCTGTTGTCTCCTTTTCGATTCCCGACTCTAGCTCACAGGTATCCATAAGAGCGACCAGCCCTGAATGCTTAAACCTATCAATCCTCTCCTAAATTTCTTTCTTTTTGTCGTTGGGCAAGGAGCAATCCATTCAGCACTTTCCGATGGGGACCAAAAGCCACTGGGCTACCAAGAAGTCGGATTCGGTTTAGTCCCGTTTTCAAGATCCGGTTCAGTGTTTGGGGATGGCTTGGTCCAAGCCCACATCCATAGTAGATGGACTTGAGCAGGCAAGTATGCCACCTACTGATATGATTGATTATGACAATTATGATATGGACTGGATGGTTGTGCAACCGATTGTACTGACTCGCTTACCCCCGAGAACACCTAAGAATGGGGGTTATTTACACGAGTAAGCCTAGCAAGGACCAGATCTCGATCTAGCCTAGTTGGGGCTTTAGAGTCACATGACACAGTACCAAGAATGGGAGAACCAATAACAATTGATACGGATTTCCAACCAACGGATCTTCTTACCTTTGGACCGGAACCTTTAGTTGTTTCCTACTCGGTCTACATCTTGGTTTGAAATGAGGGAGCCATACCGCGTGGTTGAAGCAGAGTACTATTTTGCAGTGGATAGGGCACTATCTCTATTCGTCGCAGCATTGCGTATTGCTCTCACTAGGAAAGGGGGACATAACCCCTACTATAAAGCAGGAATGGAAGGGAATGAGCTCGGCTGCTTCTCCCCCACACTTCTTTATTTCTCCGTGCCCCTATTTAGTTAGTACTTTCGAGTTTAGAGAGAGAAAACAAACTATTTCATTTAATAAAAAAAGTGCAATGGCTGTAGGGTGAAAAGGCCATGAGGATGGCTACGGCTTTGAAGCTCCTTTATCTACCATAGATAGAATGGAAGAGTTTTTTCTCACTGTTATTTCTGATGTAGGAGTTGGGGATGGAATGATTGATTCAAGCTCTGGTGGTACTAATCATGTC
The DNA here is from genome assembly GCF_018294505.1 of Triticum aestivum. Taxonomy (NCBI): domain Eukaryota; kingdom Viridiplantae; phylum Streptophyta; class Magnoliopsida; order Poales; family Poaceae; genus Triticum; species Triticum aestivum. The sequence goes on along the minus strand of NC_057810.1, from coordinate 134,245,872 downwards.
TCTGGGAGTAAACCAACTGGAGCGGCAAGGGAACATGCAGTACTGGAGAGGGGATCTCATAGCAATACTGATTCAAGTAATTTCAGAGTTACCAGAAATGCAATTGGTTTAGAAATATGTACTAGAAAATGGTAAACTAATACTAACTATTCTCTGTGGATATCTGGTTGGACAACAAGCATTTTGACCCCTATTTGAATGCAGAGTCAGAGTATAGACAGCTAAACAATGTTGTAATATATTTATCTACCAAATTAGAGTGCACAGTCATTTTTCTATTGATGTTCCCAGAAATTCAGTTCACTAGGGAACACCTTACAGGTTGGTCATGGGTATGGGTATGAGCCATACCCCTTAGTATGGAGTACATTGGGTCAGGATTGGATAGCAAGAGTTGTCGGTAGCCGGCATCAGGTAAAAGGAAAATCTCTATAAAAGCAAAGAAATGAAATCGAAGGCCGATGGTAAAGCTGGGGCGGATTTTGAGTCGACCAGTTCGCTGAGGGCAAGATTGGAAAGAGTGGTAGATGATATCAGGTACTCCGTATGAAGCGAGGCGTGCGAAAAGAAATAGCAACGGGAAGAAGATGATTTTAATGGTAAGGTATCTTTATCTCGAGACGAATCGCGCGAGATTCCAGATGATGCGGAGCAAAGCGGAACCAATTGTATGGGCACAAGAGGAAAATAACTAGTTCTCTGAATTTTTCTCATGCGAACGAGAAGAGAATTGCGGAGGAGAATAGAGCTCAGTAGAATAAGGTGAGGGAAAAAATTATGATGGACTCTCAAATTGTGGTGTCTACACTCAGGTAGGCCACGTCGCCTCAATACTGCTGCCCGTTGGATGCATCAAATTGGTTTCACAGATCTCGCGTCGCACTCGCTTAGAGGTCGTGTCCTTTCTCTTCTCTTGCTCTTGCGGCGGACATAGTGATTCTTCGTTCTCTGGTTGATGGCTTTTAAAAGTCAATTCCAGAAAGAGCCATTTGATCCCCATCAAAGTCTGCATTGAAACCCTTACACACTAATATACTTGATACTCGATCTATTTCACAGTACTTCAAGGTCCTTCAAGAAGAAAGGAAGCACATGCTTGAGACCATTACGATTCCTGTTAGTGATGGTGCACTTGCAGCTAATGTTAGCTGTATTCAGTCTCTGAGTGGTCTACCTGTTGCTGCATCATAACCGGCTGACTCCTCTATTGGTTGCTGCTGGTTTATACCTGCATTCCAATCCGGTTTGATTTAGAGAGAAATCTCAATCCAGCCTCAATATTTTGGATTGATCAGACTGCCTATTGTAGAAGAGATTGCTTGCTAAAAATAGTACCGCATTTGTGCTTAAGAAAAGGCTTTCTTGTCCGGGGTCTATATCCACTTTTAATACACCACGCACCCCACTACCAAAAACTTCTCTTTCAATTCTAAACAAAGAGAAAGCTCAGGCGGCTGCTCAACGAGGAGGTTCATGCTCGTTAACTTACACTTACTTTTAGCACTTCTCTACCAGTTCTCTCTCATAGATAAGAATATCCTGCTCTTAGCACCGGTTTTCACTTCGTGTAGCAGCTTTTTCTTCTTTTGTCTACTCAAACACTTCATCCATGAGAACCAAGTTTTGATCAATGATATATTCAAAAAGTAAGAGCTACTCTATCAATCTACATACCTTGTCTCCGGCCACCATGTTTTCTCCGAAGGGTGAAGGCGGATTCTCTGAACTTAAAATAAGGGCGAAGGATACATACAATATGCCGGGTCTAAAGTGAAGTAGTACAGACACAGGAAATCAGAGAAAAACTTAGAGAGTCTCCATAATCTAGACTTCTCGGTTTCTTAATCGGTGTCTATCTTACTAAGATACTGGTGCATCTTAAGGTGCTGGTGCTCCACCCCGCTCTAAGAAGTATGACTGTGATTTGCCAATACCCAAATGGGTAGTGTACTACTCACTCCCCTTCTTCTTAATTCAGACTTGTTTGCGCACACAACCTTCCTATAACTTTCTGACCTGGATCCAACCAAAAAAGGAAGATGTATGGCCTCCTCGAACAAAAGAAGGAAGTATGGGAGTTTACCGGTAGGCAATGACCACAGCCGAAGTAAAGTGCTCAGCTCAAAGAAAGAAGGTGGTGGGGGCTTCGAAGAGTGAATAAGTTCATTCGCAGTGATGTGTAATCTCTTCAATCGAGAGAAGAGGTGTCAAAAAGAAATGCTTTTAGGCAGGCTTACTTTCTTAGTATGTATTTTTTATACAATCAAAGACCAAGGTCGTACGGATAGCAATTCTGGACCATAGGCATAGCAGCACATAGGTATTCTCTCTACTTTCTCAATTCAGGGAGGACACTATCTTAATTCTTGTGAAAAGGCAGAAGCAAGTGAAAGGGCAGCAGTATTATATGAGTTCTAAAAAGAAGGGCGAAAAAAAAGTCATGCATGATAGTGGTAAAAAGCCTTCAATAGAAGGGAATAGCAGCCTGACTAGAAATTCATAGCCGACTAGCGTATGAACGAGTTGGTCAGGCTATGAATGAAGGCTACTACTCTTTAGGAAGAAGGTACTAATAGCTCGCTCAGAGGTTCAGTCAAGCTCCTCACTCTTGGTCTGGCGGGGCATATTAGATATAGTAGTGGTGTTTTGAAAGCTTCTTATTTTTTCTAATACTATAGTAGGAGTAGGTCAGGTACAACTTGTTATACTAGGGATACTTTTTTGAATCATTGAAAAAGCTTTCAATAGTCTTAGTAAGTTTCAGAAAGGAGAATACCAAGGTTGAATCGAAGATAAAAGTCAAGCAGGTCACACCGCCGATGAGTTGTGTAGGAAGGATTGTTTGTCAAGCTCTTGCGGAATTTGGACTTATTATTTTGACTTATGGCTCTGAGAAAAACCCTTTACTAGATTAGGCTTTTAGATCTACGAATTACGAGAGAGATCTCCGAAAGTATAAGCGAGATGCTCTTACACCAGAAAGATAGTATAAGCTAGTTCTCACTAGCCGGGCCCTTACTCCTACTACTCACCAGCCGAGCCCTTACTCCCGTCTACTACTTATTAAAGCTGCAAGTGCAGAGGGGAATTTCGCAAGCTAGGAGGAATAGAAAATCCTAAGAAACAATCAATCAGTCCATTAAGTCTGTTAAGTAAGAGTTATACGAAATCCTCTGATTCAATGTACGAGTGACTCAATCCCAAAGGTCAATCGAGCCACTCGATTTACAACAACAAAGGAGTTCAATGTGGAAAGATAAAGTCTAATGACAGACACTGGTAATTCTCTCACTGGGCCAGCCACTAGAATCAGTCAATGAAAAAGCAAGCAAGGAGATGTCCTCACTGGACATTTATCCTATTTGTGAAATCCTTTCTATGTTTCTGAGACCCAGAAACCTGTCAAGTAAGTAGGGATTTCTTTCTCCCCATCCATGGTTTCTTTTACTTTTTGATAGGCGTCCGGCGCATGCATACAACCATTCCTTCTTCTCCTCAGAACGTCAGGTCGGTCGGAAAGAAAGCGCAGTGTAGCTGGCATCAGCATCTCTTGTTAGGTTCACACGCACAAGGGTGGTGGATAGGTCTCTCTACGTGTCCCGCGAGGCAAGGAATTCTTCGACCAATGATATCATGGTATCAGAGTCGCCGATCGAGATTTCTCATGGCTACCAATTATTTTCGCTTGAAAGATCTTCACATGTAGGCGGAGCTGTCCCTTTTGAAAAGTGGATCTTTAGTCCATTCATTCTAAGTACTTTATTATTTATTCTTTAGAATAAGAAGGTTTCGCAGGCATGTGCTTCATGGCGACAAGTTGTAAAGCACGGATAGGTGGAAATGCGCTATAAAGATTCGGCATCGCTCGATCAAACAAAAGGAAAAATCATCAAGAATCTGATCTTGCTCTGAATCATCTACCAAGGGTTCGCTGTCAATGCAATTTGAGTTGGCCAACCTCTAAGTCAGAAGTATCTCTATTGGCAAGCTCTCATTGACATAATCCGGTGTAGGTGTAGGGAGCTGACTCTCACGTGGATCAAGAAATATCTCCGTAGTGCTCAGGACAGGCCGTGAGCATCTTATCTGCTTGGATCAGGTAACAGCTTCATTTCTTTTCAGAAGCTCAAACACAGTGTTTTCCAATATAGAAGTGGAGTAGTTCTTGTGCAATCTAGGCATAGGGCTACTAGAATCCATCACTAAAAGAGGAGTTTTCCGAGCTCTATCGACACAACAGGACACTAGATATTGGCAACAAAAGGGCACTTACCCCTAAACTAGATTACTCTTCTTCTTCCTATGATAAAGCGGGGGCTGAAAGGGACTCTTTAAAGTACTTCAACATTATCACTGGACTTTCGTGTCAATCCAACTGGAGGAGGGAAATCGGGAGAATAAAGAAGTCTTGCACAAGGGCGGCCTCTTTCCATGCCTTCCAATCCATTTGCCACACTTTCAGATCTCGGATATACAATGATGAATCCTGACGATCTACGATCACAGAACGCAGTAATATGAATGTCCCTCACGAGCCCCAAATAGTCAATCAAGTATGCCTGCTTTGTTGGCACAGGGAAAGGTAGAACGACCTTCCGCCATGTCAACCGCTCACTAGGCTTCTTGCTGCGGTGAAGTTGCTTCATCACCCGGCTCAACATCAGCCTCATCCCCCCCATTTTAAGCTTTGGTTATAGTATCCTTTAGTTCCACTTCTTCACCAATCTCTCCCACAATCTTCTTTCCCCACTCCTCATCCAAGTGAGGAGCTACCCGAGATCATCGAAACCCACCACACAAACCCTAACTGGCAAAACTGATCTACGAACACCAAGGGCGGGTAGAGGCGTCAGATGACAATTGAAGTAGGGGTCTGCCTCTTTCAAAGGGAAGCAAGAGTCTCATAGGGAAGGAGATCCTGCACAGACCAATCCCAATCAGGAAGAGAGTCTTGTTGTCAATGAAAGCAATTTTTCTATGTCACATATCTGCCTATCTCGTGTTGTGAGCTATAAAGTACCCACCAGGGGGGTGGACCAAGAAAGAGGCAGGTGATTGGGTCCTTCCCATCCTCTGTGATGTCAGTCTCTTTTTCATTCTTTCACCCTTGCTGAGTAGCAAAGTGAGCATACTCAAGATCCAATTCATCAATTATTTGAGTTGGTACGAACATAGGAATCCAGACTCCGCTTGATTCGATCTTCAGTTTCGACCTTCATCAGTCAGGAAAAAGAAGAAGGACCCACATATTCCACTCGGAGAGACCGAACCAGGCAACAAAAAAAAGAAAAACTAAAGGAAGTTCTCTTTCCATTCCAACTAAACTAAGTGAAAAAAGGGGGAGAGTAAAACAGAAACACAGGAACAAAGAAACTATGTCCAAACCAACGAGTCCTTTGGTTGACTCTAAAGAATGTATCGGGAGTTGGGAGTTAGCCATCTCATAGGAGTGATATCTGGGTTTTTCACGGAGTTTCTTCGTACGATTGAAAAAAATAGTGCTCTAGGTCAGAGAAAACAAGAAGAAGATTGTTCACCAGTCTGTCTTCCAACCTATTTAAAGCAGCTACCTACCGTGATCTGGTCTTGGGACAGCATTGGCACCCCCGTTTGCTGGATCTTCTAGGCACTCTAAAGCGCTTCCACGAGAGACAGATGGACTTTGAGTTATACACGGAGAAGAGCCTTTAGAGGATCAAGAGTGATTCCTCAATAAAACAAATGGGATTTTGAGGGAGGGCTGAACACGATGTACTGAAGGGTTCGCTTTCGCTGATCGGCGCCAGTCTTTCCTGCTGTGAATTTCCTAGGTCGGGAGGGGCCCTTTCCTTCTACCTTACTGAACCCATTCACCAATGATTGGATCACTCAAAGCTAAAGACCAATTCCTTCCTTTTAGGTGGTCTAGGTGGCTGGGATACTATGCCCTTCTTTTTAGAGGCTCAAAGACGAGTTCTTTGAAGGAAGAAAAAGAACCCATGTGTCTCGGATGAAGTCTACCCTCTTTTTGTGCCGGGAAGAAGAATGAGATCCAACTCAAAGTCAAGGAAAGCGGCCTAGACCACTGACTTTTGATGGAAGGCTTTTGAACATGGATTGGTCTGATAAAGCCAATTTTTCGGTGAATCAAATATTTTCTGAGAGCACTAGACCTTCTCTCTTTCAGGATTGATTCCCACTCACTGCCTGATAGCAGGCTTGGCCCATGAGACCTATTGTCTTATTGTACTAGCTCACTTCACTACTTTGGAGGATGGGTTTTCCCCTTTTTGGTTCGCAAACGCTCTAACCCATCGAGAAGCTCCATCCAAATTGGAGTTGATGTGAGCACTTTCCCAGAGGCAGAGGCTTTTTCTACAAAAGGGTGGGAGCATAAAATGTAGGTGAGTCAATTGCGTGTGGCCTTCAAGTATTTCGTATTGTAACAATATTAGATCGGCATCCAAACAAAGGTGCATGTACGGTTCCTAAGGGATACAATTTTGTCCTAATCATCGAGAAAGATGAAATAAGTTGATAGTGCGATCTCGTACTAACACATACTCTCTAAATATTTCAGAACTTGCATGCGGCCTTCAAGCCACAACCACGGTATGAGTTCTGATCTCAGACTTTGGTTTGCAGGCTGCTGGCCCCTTCACGTCGACAAGGAAACTGTGGACGACAATGGGTTTAAAATTCGAATAAAACGAAGACCCTATCGAACAAATAGAGGAAAGGGCGGAAAGGGGAAAAAGTAAAGTCTAAGCGACATATGACACGAAAAGGAAATCCAATTTCGGTAAGACTTGATCTGAATCGTAGTTCAGATCCAAGTCGGTTCAGTGAGGGCGACCGCGAAAGTCACCGAATGGGTTCGGTCCGTCTTTTCCTGATCTTTGTTTGTCCACCCAAAAAAGGTGTGAGAGGACGTTGCAGATGTCCGGGATGGACACGACTTCTTCTAACGCTAGAAGACCACAGGAAGAAACCCGGGACCAGAGCATGTCGTGAAAGACGCACACGGGGCGGGCGTGCTTCGACCGTGTCTCCGGGGCACAGTTGAATGTAGATATCATGAACGCGAGGATAAGGATACCAGGCTGAGAAACCCGGGCAAGTACTCCCCTAATGTGCCGATCGCTAGTGCATCCAGGGCCCCGGCACCCAGCTCTGCTGGAGAGGCCGTCACTGATCTGAAAAGTGCGTCTGCGGTTCGGATAGACTGATTCTGCGAACGCCTAGCCCCAGGAATCAATAAAAAAACAAGTGCTAAGTTTCATTTCAGATCAGTGAATAAACCAAAAAAGAGACCTTTCTCGCTCGACTCCACACTATGCTTTGCTTCAACAAATGAGAGTTTTCGGTGGAACCGGTGAACCACGCGAGCTGGTTAGATGCGTGGGGCAGAGCTCATAGTACCTGATAGTGCAGCTATGCAGTGGAAGGGAAGGAGCCTAAATCGACCTCCTTCTTTCTTTTTTATTCAAAGACACAAAAGCAAGCACAAAAGAGATTGGACTCTCGGATGAGACTAAGCAGCTACCGTTCTGACGCGCCCCTGACCCTATATTGATTCAAACCGAAAACCCTCTCTAAGGTGGAGCCTAGTTGAAGCTGTCATTCAAAGGTCCCCCGTTCCTGACATCGTCCAAAGGCCGTTGGCGCTCTCCCATCTGACAGTGCGGGCACTGCGTGTCGCCTATGGCAACACTACCCGAGTGGTCTATTGCATAGTGGATCCACAGGTACCCCGTCGCTGCTTCGTTTTTATCAACATCCGGTAAGCAGAACGGACAGAGAACTGTCCCGATTTCTCGTAATGCCAGGCCCAAAAGTCCTCCATCTGCATAGCAGCAAAAGTAGGCATTTCTTTGATACTTACTCACCTATGGCTAGATTTACCACCATTCAAGTACTACTATCACGGGCTGCCTCACACGGTCTTCTCGTTCATCAGATGGGCAGACGGCTTTGACACTTCCTCCAGGTGGAGTTGATTAACACTCTCATGGTTGGTCGATGGAAATAGCAAGACGAGACAGACATGATAATCTGAGAAATATATGTGGTGATCCCTTAAGCAATATCTAAGAATTAAATGTGTCCAAGATTCAATTGATTGGTTGAAGCCAAGGTCTCGAGCTAGTCAATCTTCCTATATGATATTCTTTAAAGAATACTTCTCTTATGATCTACTACGAGAGTGTCAAGCGGTGATGGAAGTTGAGTAACTGTCTTGGAAATAGGTAAGTCGGGCACATATTCTAGTTCCGATTCTAGGCTATCTATAGAAGAATGGAGTGTTATAAATTCTACTATTTAAGCTGTTGGTGCAGAGGTAAGCAAGTCAGTCTCGGGTGGGAAGTAAGCACTATCAACTCAGGCGGGTCTTCAGTCCAAAGAAAAAGAAAGCGGTGGTCTGTACTTGAAAATAGGACTCTACTTTTTGATTGAAATAGGACTGTACTAGCATCTGCAAAAGGCAAAGCATGACCTATCGTGTAGTACTTCGGGTGTCGATCCACAGGGAAAAAATGGGAGAACTGGTTGGTTTGCACAATTTCAAATATCTTGGCCTAACCTAATTTGTAGAAACCTGCGGCCTAAATTAAAGACTAATTCTAAACTAAAGAAAATAGAAATCGCCTAAGGCGCGTGCGGCCAAGGTCTTCCATAGGAGCTCGAAGGAAGAGGTTCTGAATAACTATACAATTTATAAGATGCAGTGGATTAGCTAGACATTGAAAAGCTGCCACTCTGAGGGAATTTGTTTGCATAAGCTACAGGTGCTATAAAGCAATCATGTACTGAGTACAAAGCTATTCCATTATAGTGAGCAGTATCAAATACGTAACAAGCAATAGAAGCATCCTGGCAGGTGTATAGAACTAGCAAAGTGGTTTAGGAAAGGGCATATGAATAGGCAGTTTGGCAAGTGAGTAGTTTAGGTCCTTTAGACCAAAGAAAAGGCCGGGAGCATTTAGGTAGGCCTATCACTCAACCGGCGGCAGCCGATCGACTTATACTAACCGCGTTGGTAGAGCTACTCAATGACTCATTAGATCCACGAATTTCCCCATCTGCGCAGGGCTTTCGCAAGGTTCTCGGCCCTTCTTCCGTACATTAACTCAATGGCCGTCTATGGATTCTATGGTTCAGGTGGACGTGGTCAAGTGTTTCGATAGAAAAGACCATCAGTTACTACTTGAAAATTTGTCTAAGCTCTTAGGTACAGATAACGCTCCTCTCATTGACCTCATCAATTGCTTTCTCAAGACACCGAGACTTTCTAAGAAAGGGAATGACTACTCAAACAGTGAAGTCGGCCTTCCACAAGGATCACCGATCTCGCCTGTTTTGATTCAATCATTCCTGCATCAACTCGACTTGCAATTCGATGCTATGGCCCAAGAGGAGAATGGGGATTCTACCAAGTACGTCTATTTCGCTCGCTATGCAGACGATATACTATTCGACATTCCTATCGTAGGTGTTGGCGTCATGTCTAAAGTCTTCTTTCGAAGGCTGCAAGAAGTTCTTGACCGTATGTCCAGTAAGCTATGCTTGAAATTAACGTCTATTGTACTACAACGATGGAGGGCTCCCGCAGTCGAGGAGGGAAAAGATAGGTTTGCAAACCAGATTATTGGATGTTACATTCAGACACATGAAATGCTAGATGTTATATGCAGCAAGGTCAAAACTGGGCTTTTATTTGTCCCTATAGAAAGATTATTCACCAAGCGCCAGGAAAGCTTTAGCTTTGCCATAGAGTGACAGTCGGGGGGGAGCAGGAGAGAGGGAAAGAGGCAAATGAGAAAGAAGAAGATCTGGGACGAGTGAAAGAATTGGTACATTGGGTTCCCCCCACCGAGCGGAGCCAAAGGAAAGACAAGGGTTGAGGTAATTGCTATGAGTGTTCAAGCTATTCCGCTTATGCTCGCGGATGCGGATAAGAAGCTATCAAAAGGGGATGATAGCAGCCACCCATATGGGCAGCTAGAAGGAGAACGAGGAAATGTGAATCACGATCCTTATTCGGTAGAGGAGTCGGGGGACATTGGTTCGAATCCAATTCGTGAATATCAGAAAGCATTGTTTCTCATTGAACTATATACGATATGCGCGCACGAGGAAGGGATAAATTGATTGCGTTGTATTCATTTTCCATCAGATTCTTACGGATGTAGTGCAAAGTAAATGTTTCAGTCAAAAGTAAGCTGCCGACTATGATGAATGCCAGCCCGATCTGTAGCTGATCTTTGATCCCGAGCTTGAGCTTCTCTTTGATGTCGGGTGAATTGAATTTCATATATGGAGAAATGTGTCGCTAGTCCAAGTCCGCTATAGCATTGTTTGTCTATCACTTCAGCAACGAAGGTCATTTCTTTAGAAGATTGATACTGGTAGTTGCTTGCGGTGTCTGAACAAGTTTCGAAAAAACTATTGTGTCTGCATTTTCCTAAAGATTGATGTGAGGCTGATAGTGATATCTTTCCAATAACTGACTCAGAAGGTTCAATTGAGGTATCATTCGATTGAGATTTCGAACCGTGTAGTGGTTAGGATCCTCTTATTGCCGTCAAGGGCTATTTTGGTCGATTCCAGCTAGAGAGTTATGAATAGAAATAGCAGACCTGATTCGAGACAACAGGAAGTTCCTGTTTGCAGATATATATTTCTCAGGTTCAGGCTATTCGTGGAGTCGATCACCACCACTTGAGATAGACGATCAACTTCATTAAAGAAGCGGTCATCTCTATACAGGAAGCAGCATGTTTTCTATGGTCCTATGAAAAGGTTCCAGTGGGTTTCTCTTGCTGAATGGTGGTAAAACACCAGCTTTCATTCCTCACTGCAAGCTACTCCTTTTGCTGCTTTTTCTCACTCTTTGCCTGGGCCAACGATAGATTAGTCTCTGGGTCGGTCAAGTGATAAATTGGCGAGATTAGTTAAGGAAACTGGGACTTCTGATTGTTCGCGAGGGATGGCTGAATAACCTACTTTGCTTTCCATCTAGGGTATAGGATGCCACTACTTGACCTTGCTTGCCCAGACACAAGATAACCTATAGTTTGGGTACTGCCCTTCGTGGTGCTTGCTTTCCTATAATCTGTAAAGCTTTAGCTTTCAGAGAAGAGATTTCAGTATCCGATTGCTTTTCTGACTGGAATTCTCTAGTTCACTTCACTTCTACGCAATGCCATTTCTTGATTCAAAGTACTTATTTTCTGATTGGAATTTCAATCTCTTGGCAAAAGGTTTCGCTTCTGCTGAGGACAAATTGAACAAGCTACTTCTCAAGTCCGGGTGGGCTTTTGAATTCAGAGAAGGAAATTCCAGTTCTGATTCTAGTCTCTGTGCTCTGTTCAGTTCAGTTCAAGATGGGAAAGTATTGCTTGTTTCCTAGAATCCTAAAAGGGGTGCTTGTTTTCCTCGTCCGGGCTCTCCTCTCCCCTTTCTGTCCCAACCTTCATTCCTTCTTTTCCGCCAATTCACTAATTGAAATAGTTCAGATCCAACACTTATATCCCTTATATATATATATATATATATATATATATATATATATAGAATCAGGTATCTGCTTTCCATGGTTCCTGATTTCGGTATCTTTCTTGTCTGCACTTGATGAAATCCCTTTCTTTTCTTCTTGGCATACAGATTGGATTCTTGTTGATCCAATCGGAATTCCTGAATAGAGGGGTGGCCGTGAAAGAATCACTGTTTTGATGATATGAATGAAAACAAGAGATTTCATTCTTCATGGCATATTTCAAGACTAGGGTACATGTATTCTAGGTCTAGGACTTGTTGCTTCGGATCATCTCCCTTTAGAAGCAGTTTTCCTCTTCTTCAATCTCGAATCCCGAAGGGGAGGCTCTAGTTGCCAAGTAAGAAAAGATCTCGGTAGTTCAATTCATGCATGTGAAAGCTTATCTGCCAGATACAGATGATACTTGCCACTACTTGACCGAAACTGGGACTTGAGGAGGAATGAAATTCTAAGGGAAATCAATGAACTAATTGAAATAGTGATATCGATATTGGAACTCTGGAGAAGGGCCCGGCCTAAGCGCCCTCTTGAGACTTGGACTCGAAAGAGGGAAAGATTAGTGGGTCAATAACCAAGTTCCCCGATTGGATTCCAGTATCTGATCAAGCCGAAGTAAGCAAGTTCCGGATTCGAGTTTCCTTTTCTGACTTGAATTCAAGTAGGATTCCACATCCACTCAGTATTCTAGCTGTACCAAGTCTTTTTCTTCACTCTTTAGAGGGAAAGTATGCTTTGGATTTGCTCAGTGATACAGGTATGCTTGCCAACCCTGCTGCATTGTCTTGATCTCTCCCTGGGATTCAGAACTTGGATCTGGGAACGGAGGCTTAAGAAGAATATGACTCCATATTAGTAGCAGTATGTTGCACGAGACTCATATGATTAGGAAGCGATAGAAGTTATCGAACGCAAAAAGGATAGGGGCAAGAAAAGGGTTTGAAAGTTCATTCTCACCCCTACAAACTTTCTTTTCTTCTTGGCGTACAGAATTCTCTGCCTTTAGTCACCCTTAGCGCGAACCATCTTCTTTTCGAAGGACGGAGTCGAGACTCCTATCTATTCGTAACACTTGCACGATGAACTATTCGTCCCACTATCTCCCTTTCCATGAGACCTACTATACCCCTTTTCTACCTATACCTGGCTAGACTCGTGTACCTCGATTTACGTACATTCACCTAATTTACTAACGTTATTGCCTGCAATCGAGCAAATACCAATAAGACATTGATCTCTAAGGAGCTGTTACGAAGTGTCGCAGTCGCTGCTAACGGTAGGATTTTCTATCACGTTTTTTTTCATTAACGTGCTTGCACCCACTAGTTTACTGCTTGCTTTAGCTTAGCTTTCCCGAAACCATCAACTCTAGCTTTTTGAGCAGGTTTTTACCAATCTGGTATCCGCTGCTGATCCATATTCTCAGATACCCGCTTTCTTTACGACAGTATAGTATCCTGTATGCTGACAAGATCCATGAAGTAAAAAGGAGGGATATGGACTCCATCCTATAAACTCAATATATAGAGGCTACTCCGGAAACAGGAAGAAACCACACTCAGCATACAACACCGACTCGTCTTAGACAGGCTTTTCTAAATACTCAATTAGACTATTATGTACTTGACTTGCTAGGAATTGGATGAAACTATTAATGCATCCCATTATCTATTTCTTCATTCAGCTATGAGAGCTAGAAATTGATAGAATTTATCCATTCTACTTCCTCCACTTCTTTAAAAGCTTCTCCAATCACACTTATTACAATCTCACACACTTCTTCTTCTTCCTGACCTTGAGCGCAGCGCTGAAAATCCAGTATAGATTTCGTGATATATCAGGTATAGTGGTTTGAACCAGCTCATGCTTCAGTCCAAGTGTTTGCCGTACGCCTTCCTTAAAGGGCTTAGTTTAATCAGTAGTGGTCCTATCACGGGTGTCACATTCATTTTGACCTATCCGGGAGACCCTATTTGATTAAGAGATCCATGCGATGCCAGAATCCGTCACTAAAGCACCGTATTGAGAAATAGATACCCAGCTGAGGAGTAGATGAGGGGCAGTGAAATCCATCTAAAGAATGCCGTGGAAATGCTACTTGTTGAATATCAAAAATATAGGATATCGAAAGGTGATGCGAGCGCTAGCTCATCTTAGAAGTGAGGTGAAAGATTTCTTTGATTTCGCGATCGATCCTATTTTGCTGGTGAGAAAGCAGAAAGGATTGGAAAAAGTACCAACTTCTTGTAATTCTGTATGCCAGCTCCTATCATATGTGCTAAGAGGGCGTTAAGCGGCCTGGGACTCTTATTTATGATCTTGTTTAGGATTGGAAGAGCGGAAAAGCTAAGGTACATCAGCATGGGTTCTATTCTCGTCTTTCAAGTACCTACCCTGGTATCACCTATGTAGATTGGTGGGGCTTTAGGACGGACTCCAAAGTTGACTGTTGAATCTCAGTATGTATGGCCAAGGCTCACTCATTCAACCCGCGAGAAAAGCGAGTCTTGAACGAAGGAAGAATAGTTGCAGGATCCTGGGTTCGGTATGATCGTTCTTCCAATTCATACTAGCTACGATCTTTCCCTGCTTAGAGGATCCAGCAGTAAGGGACCTACCTATGGCCAGTAAAGAACCCACCTATGGCTGGCTCCTCGGACAGCTTTCGGAGCTTCTGCTTCACCGGTGTAACACAAGTGGTTCCTGGGCTTTAACTAACTAAGTGCTGGCAGTGATTTTAGGTTGGTTTCATGGTTTCTTCATTCTTGTACCCTGTGTTAAGCATATAGCTAGCGTTTCTGGTGAACTTCACTTCACACCTAAAAAATCCCGATTGGAAAGAGAGAAACTTGACACGCTATAGTGACAGGCGAGGGCGAGCGAACCCCGTTAGCTACAATTCTATATCTTCTTTTTTGACCCCTTTGATTTGCCTTATCACTACAGCCACGGATTGAGCGAAAGCCGCCCAAATGAAGATCAGATCACGAAATCATTCTACGATCGATCGAGTTATTCTCTATATCTTTATATAAAATAAGAAGACAGAGAGACTCGGCTTCAAGATGGAGATTGACCATCTGCACCTGCTCATTCAATTATTCTATTCCGAGAAATCCGGACTACAATCTTCAGACAGAGGGTCCCTTCGATAAACTACTTGTCTCATTGGGAATACCCTCTTATGGAGAGCTAGATTCCGTAGTGGAGTTGACTTAGCTAAATTAGCAACTTATCGATCTGCTGTAGCTTTTCAAATCCACTCTAACCGAACTATGTTAATTATGGAATACCGCCTATCCTTAGAAAATAAGATTGTCCTTGTACTTGCTCTCTCATTCCTGGGAGTCCTTCAAGGGTATCAGATCTTGCTTGAAACAGGTTTTTCTTTCGCGCTTCCCCTAGCGCAGGCAGTAGTTTGATAGCGAGTTCACCTTCCTAGTAACGTTTGCTCATTTCATTCATTCTCATTCAAATCTACTTCTAAGGCATGTGAAGTACCAGTTGTGGACAGATCCCTTGGCAGAGTATCAACTTGAGATTCTTCTTTCACCCTCCAGGAGTTCGGTTCTTTTCTTTCTATATCAGAATACGACGTAGAGGCTGAGCCTGCCGATTGATCAGACTAGCCAACTAAGGGGCCATTCACTTCTATAGAAAAATAGGTGTACTGCGCGAAAGCTTCTCTTTATGAAAACCCCTCTGAGTCGTCTATAGCCGCCAAATCCCTTTTGATTCTGTTGTCAGAGGTGCCTTTCAATTTCATTGACCTTGGTACTGCATTTCATAGATACCTTCGCTATTACAGTAACGCAATTCTCCACTGAACCCATTGACCTAGGTACCGAGTCTGTTATGCGTACGTCTTTTCGGACTCTTTATTTGTTTGTGGACAACAAAAATGCAAACATGAGAAAAGGGGATCATTCCATTTTGAACACACCCATCTATCTCATCTGACCTCTCCGAATTCCCGAGTAACGAACCATGGGCTATAGATGGTTGGGACATATCATCATCCGGAGGGAGTGGTCTTAATACCGATGTCTTTCTTTAACCTTTGGGAGGTCGAACCACTGAACCTATTTCTTTGACCTTGGGACCGATAGATAAGAAGGCAAGGCAGAAGAACCAATTGAATCGCGGAGAACAGGTAGCTCCGGCATGTGAACTTGTCGAACCATTCAACTATACTGTATATCGATTGGCCACATCAACGCATTTCACCTCGGAACTTGTACTTGGAATAGAGCCAGCCTTGAGATCCGCCACATCTTCCTTCAAGTCAGAGAGTTGAGATAGAACAGCTTCGCCTTTGACCGGTTTGCTGCTTTCCTTTATACACAAGCCCCTATTATTAAGGTATGGAGGTTTTTTCTGGAATGACCAAAGAACAAGAGAAGTTCAATGAGGTGCAAACGCAAGAATTAAAGCAACGAGGACAAGTGCTAGGATAGGATCCCGAAGGATGGCATGCCTATTCAGCAACGTGCAGAAAGGATGGCTTCACGCAAGAATCTTGATGAACCAGGTATGTCTTCTACTAACAGATATGCTATTTGCAATTCCATTGATTCTGCTAGTCTAGTAAAATCTGCTGTAGATAGTGGTCTAGTGTTGGGCAGTACACAGGAGGAAATTGACAGGTCTATAAATTCTATTAAAGCAAGAGAACTTGCTCAAGCATTGCTTTATGAAGCTGCTCAGAAAAAGAAGTTAGCTGCTCATGAGAAGGAGCAGTCTTCCAGTGTCGAGTTAAGCTCTGATTCAGAGAATGAGGATATTACTCAGATTGTTGAAGAGTTAGATAATCACAGTACTTGTATACCAGTTGGTGACAAGAACACTACGAGCAGAGCTAAGAGGAGGCATAACAAAAAACAGATACCGCCATGAAGACACTAATCTTGAATGTGAGGGGCCTGGCCAGGTAGAAGGGGGCAACCTTCTGAAGTGATAGAGTGGGTGGACATAGTTTGTGTGCAAGAAACTAAGAGAGAACAGTTCTCAGATAAAGAGTTAATGGCAATTGGTGGCAGAAAGCTTTTCAAGTGGTTTTGCAAGCCAGCCAGTGGCAGTAAAGGTGGAATGCTTATTGGAGTCAATCTGGATGTCATGGATGCAGACCTCATTGGGGAGGGTCAATTTCTCCATGGTGTTTGAGTATAGAGGCTTTGTGATAATTGTGCTTGGGTGGATGTTTATGGTCCAACCAAATTTAAGAGCTATGTTTTTGTCAGAGCTCACTAACTTTGTGCAGAGTGTTGATCTACCTTTGCGGGACATGATCAGATTTGCTCATGAAACAATGGCAGAATACATATTAATAGGATGGAAGCTTTTAATGCTTTCATATCTGAAACTGAACTACAGGAACTGAGAAGGGTTGGTGGCCTGGACTAACAAACAAGACAGGCCAGTGAGAGAAGTTTTGGATAGAGTTCTGGTTTCTTCAACTTCTGAGGATTTATTTCCTAAGTTTTACTATCCCTCTTGCAAGCTGGGTCAGATCATTGTCCTTTACTTCTAGAAAATGGGGAAGATAGGGGCTGCCACTAAGTTTCGTTTTGAACCATCCGCAAGAAGGGTTTAGAGATATGCTGTTACAGAAATGGCCTACAAGAACTGTTGCAAATGTTCCATTCCAGACTATTGGCAACAAGTGTCTCAGGGCTTCAGGAAGTTCTTGAGAGGGTGGAAGGCAAATGATGCTACTGACAATAGAAGAAGTAAATCCAATCCCTGCTTTAGCCTTGCTGCTTATTCACTGGCAATCCAACCATACCATTCTTGTCTATCAGGATCAGTCTTTCCCTCAAGTCACCTTAACATGCTTCTTTCTTTCCTTCACTATGCAGATACAAAACTAGGTTGCGGACGCATAAAGCCACTGATACTATTGGTCAGAAGTATGATTTGACAAAAACTACTACTTTAGCAGCTATGCGAAATGGAAGTTTCCTTCTTCTTGCTTGTTTGGCCGTCCGAAAGCAGATACAGATATCGGGGAGAAAGCAGCTCTCTGAGCGATGGATACCGATCGATCTCGGTTATTTTCATTGATCCTGGCCTATCTCCATAGCGCTCACCCAGAGGGAATTCACTCAGCTCTGGGCCGCATCCATCTGGTTGGCATGAGAAAGAAGGCAATTCCTTCCTTGGGTCAGATCTCCGTTCCGGGATGGAAGAAAGAAATGATGGTTTGGATGAGCAATTGGGAAACACACATGGGGTCATGGATGGCTACCTAATGTGAGATGCATGCATTTCGGATAGAATGTCACACTGGCTCTGGAGTGCCCCGGGGCGATAGATATATGGATATATAGAAGGAAGGGAACATCGTCTGCAAGCTCTCTCTCCTAATCCACTTTCTTATTGCAAAGGCTCCAACAGAGCAAAGTTGTACAAAAAGAAGTATGCATATGGTCGGTCCCCTTCGAAAGGCAATAGAAAGCAAGGGTCCCGCTAGCATTGAGGAAGGAAGCGGTGAGACCAGTTCAGCCATAACCTTGAATGAATTTATATAAGCCAGGATCTCGTACCGGGTACGGAGACTCTCTAGTGATGCTCCCCTACCCTCCTCTGCCTAGGGTAATAAGCTGGAGTGATAAGCTTAAGCTAATAGCACATAGAGAGCTAATACCATATCCCGCCCGGCTCCGCCTTTAGCTGACCCAGCCCAGATGAGGGAGTCCTGGACTAGGGGATGTCCGGACAGCCGGACTATCATCGTCAGTCGGACTCCAAGACTATGAAGATACAAGATTGAAGACTTCGTCCCGTGTCCGGACGGGACTTTCCTTGGCGTGGAAGGCAAGCTTGGCGATACGGATATGTAGATCTCCTACCATTGTAACCGACTCTGTGTAACCCTAGCCCTCTCTGGTGTCTATATAAACCGGAGGGTTTTAGTCCGTAGGACGATACAACCATTACAACAATCATACCATAGGCTAGCTTCTAGGGTTTAGCCTCCTCGATCTCGTGGTAGATCTACTCTTGTACTACCCATATCATCAATATTAATCCAGCAGGAGTAGGGTTTTACCTCCATCGAGAGGGCCCGAACCTGGGTAAAAACATCGTGTCCCTTGTCTCCTGTTACCATCCGCCTAGACGCACAGTTCGGGCCCCCTACCCGAGATCCGCCGGTTTTGACACCGACATTGGTGCTTTCATTGAGAGTTCCTCTGTGTCGTCACCGATAGGCTTGATGGCTTCTTCAATCAATAACAACGCCGTCCAGGGTGAGACTTTTCTCCCCGGGCAGATCTTCGTATTCGGCGGCTTCGCACTGTGGGCCAATTCGCTTGGCCATCTGGAGCAGATCGACAGCTACGCCCCTGGCCATCAGGTCAGGTTCGGAAGCCTAAACTTCATGGCCGACCTCCACGGAGACTTGATCTTCGCCGGATTCGAGCCACAGCCGAGCGTGCCGCGCTGTCACGATGGGCACGATTTAGCTCTGCCGCCGGACAGTGCCCTGGAGGCCGCACATGAGTCTGCTCTGAACCATAGTTCGGAGCAGATCACGCAGATCGAGGACAGGTGGCTGGACACCGCCTTGGGAGCTGCAACTTCTACGGCGATGGAGACGAATACTAACCTTGTCCCTTATAAAGCTCGTGACTCCGAGGCGCCAGACTCCTCGCCGAACTCCGAACCTCCGGCGCCCCTGCCAATCGAATCCGATTGGGCACCGATCATGGAGTTCACCGCCGCGGACATCTTTCAGCACTCACCCTTTGGCGACATCCTAAATTCACTAAAGTATCTCTCGTTATCATGAGAACCCTGGCCGGACTGCGGCCAAGATGGTGGGGATGCGGACGACGAAGAAATTCAAATCCCACCCACCACCCACTTTGTAGCCACTGTCGACGATCTAACCGACATGGTAGACTATGACTCCGAAGACATCGACGGTATGGACGACGACGCCGGAGACAATCAAGAACCAGCGCTTACAGAGCACTGGAAGGCCACCCCAACCCATGATGTATATATGGTGGACACCCCAAAAGGAAGCGATAAGGAGGAACAACGGGACGCGGCAAAGGATAATTCCGCTGACAAGCAACCAAAACGGCGACGCAGACGCCGCCCTAAGTCCCGCCTCGACAAAAACAGCGCTCCCAATGACCCAGCAATAGAGCAGGGTAAACCAGTGGACGACGAATATGCAACCAAGCAACCACCCGAACAGGACGAATCGGATAATCAAATAATCAACCCGAGCCCGGCGAAAACAACAGTCCAGACGATCTCACGCCGGACACACCATCGGAGCACAAGAACCTTCACAAAAGACTTGTCGCCACTGCAAGAAGTCTGAAAAAGGAAAACCGGAAGCTCAAAACGGCGGAAGACATACTTAGAATGAGGTGGAGCAAAGTACTCAAGACCACGGACAAATATGGCAATAGCCACCAAACAAAGAGCTACCCGAAGCGCAAGCTACTGCCAGAATTCGACGAGGAGGCCATAGAGCCCCCACAGTCAAAAAGCAAAGAGGCCGCCTGGCCGGATAGACGACCAGATGACAGGCCACAAGCTATAAGCGGCGCCGCACACAAGCCGACTCCTGATCCTCGGAAAACAGACGGCCCGGTGAGGTCCATCTATGGGCCAAAAATGAGGGCCCCAGGAAGCAACGCAACACGTCGAGTATTCGAAGACAACGGCACACCCAAATACAGGGGCGCCGCACACCCACTATGTTTCACCGATGAGGTGCTGGATCATGAATTTCCAGCAGGGTTCAAACCCGTAAACATAGAGGCATGCGACGGAACAACAGACCCTGGAGTCAGAGGAGATGATCTCCACGCCATAAAATATCTACCCCTCAAGCTCAAAGGGCCAGCTCGGCATTGGCTCAAAAGCCTCCCAGAAAATACTATTGGAAGTTGGGAAGAGCTCGAGGACGCGTTTAGAGCAAATTTCCAAGGGACTTATGTCCGCCCTCCGGATGCAGACGATTTAAGTCACATAACTCAACAGCCTGGAGAGTCAGCACGCAAATTCTGGAACAGGTTCCTTACCAAAAAGAACCAAATAGTCGACTGTCCGGACGCCGAAGCCTTAGCAGCTTTCAAACATAGTGTCCGAGACGAATGGCTCGCCAGACACCTCACCCAAGAGAAGCCGAGAACAATGGCCACGCTAACAAGCCTCATGACCCGCTTTTGCGCGGGGGAAGACAGCTAGCTAGCAAGATGCAGCACCAGCGACCCGAGTACATCCGAGATCAGAGATGGAAACGGAAAATCACGGCGCCGAAAGGATCAGCGCCGAAATAAAGAAAAAAGCCCAAAGAACACGACGGTCAACGCCGGATTCAAAAGCTCGCGGCCGAACAACAAAACACTGCCTCTTAAGGACAACAGTGACGAGCTATCCAACTTAAACAAAATTTTGGATCGGATATGTCAAATCCACAGCACCTCCGGAAGGCCTGCAAACCACACCCACCGAGATTGTTCGGTCTTCAAACAGTCCGGCCGACTAAACGCCGAACACAAGGGGCTCGACGCGCCAAGCGAGGACGACGACGAACCCCACCAGCAGAGCGCCGGACAACAAAAGACTTTCCCACAAGAAGTCAAAACAGTAAACTCACTTCATGTGATAATACGGAAAAACAATGCGGCACCCGCCAAAGTAGGTGTCGCACGGTCCACCCCAGCGGAACCTCGAGATTGGCTGTCAAAACCAATCACTTTCGACCACCTGGACTATTCCAGAAGTATTCGGAACGCAGGATGGACTGCTCTGATACTGGATCCTATAATCGACGGACTACAATTTACACAAGTCCTGATGGACGGCGGCAGCGATCTAAACCTGCTATATCCGGACACAATCCGCAAGTTGGGGGTAGACCTTACTAAAATTCAACATACCCGCACTACCTTCAAGGAGTGACGCCAGGCCCTTACGCCAAGTGCACGGGCTCCTTACTACTAGAAGTTGTGTTCGGGTCACCCGACAACTTCCGACGCGAAAAGCTAACCTTTCATATCGCCCCATTCAAAAGTAGCCATCAAGCTCTATTGGAATGTGAAGCTTTTGTCCGCTTTAACGCAGTACCACACTACACGTCTCTTACACTTAAAATGCCCGGTCCACGCGGCATAATCTCATTAAAAGGTCGTTCAAGACCCCGGGCACGGCTAGACGAGTCCGGCATAAATAAGCTAGGGGCTCCCTAGCCGCACACCCCTTTACAAGGGGCTATGCGTACAAGCAATAATGAGCTAATACAAGCTCAGCCTTATTTCATTCATTCATATTTCAATTTTTAATACATTTTTTTGCACGATTTCCTTTCAAACTAAGTTCCTCTCTTTTTACAGATGAACAACGTGTACGCCCGTCCAGGATACGGCACAACGGAGACACGGGCGCAGACGTGCAGCAGGGACCCGTCGCAAGGATTCTTTTCAGATTAAGTCCCTGCGTAAACCTTTCTTACTGTCTTTTGTTGATCACATCCCACAGTTTTTCACCATAACCAACGAGGAGGCTGGCGTTTCGGCATCGGCCGCGCCAGAAATTCTCGGATGTACCTAGACACTAGGGGCTCAGGGCACTGTTCTGCCCGTTATTATAAAGACCGAACACCTTAGGGAGTGTTCGGCGTCTCGAGTTAGGCCTTATATGCATCAGCTCCGAGTCATGTCTTTGGTCAAATGTTGGGTTTGCCCGGCTCCTGTGTTTTGCTGCCTTACGTTCCGTATCATCGGCTAACGCGGCACCAGGAGAACTACTGCGATTGTTCCCCGGTTCGGCTGGGTGAGCACCTCAGTAGAGAAAGCCGAAAACTGACTGTCATGACATAGCGAGAGACTGGTCAACCACTCGATCGACTATCGGAATGTTTAGAATTCCTCCTCTTTGACGAAGGACGGTTTCCCGGTCAGGCACATACGCGCCCCGAATTTCCGAGAGCACGGTGCCCCTAGGGGCTATATCGTAGCCCCACCCTCGAACTCCCATGGCTAAGTGAAAGTGATAAAGCATTATAGTCCGGTTGCCTCGTTTGCTACGCTACCACCTCCTTTACAGGACCAAGACGTTGGATTAAGTGTGAAAATGCGCTATTTTGCAAACACCCCCGCACTATGTGCGTGGGGGCTGAAGCCGAAGACTGCCATCTTTCAGGTTATACACAAGTATACATTAAACGGCCGCACAGGAGATATTCCAATACTTGCACGCACAAGTACCAAAAGTGCTTATATTATAAACATCATTTTACAAATCATAAAGTTCATTTGAACACGACATTTTTTGAGCACTGCGACTCTATTACACGAGCACCACGTAGAACTTCCCCAAAATAGTGCTCGGCGGGTAACCGGCTTTTGTCCGAACCCCGGGTCGCAACAGCGGTGGCATCCATCTCTGTCCAATGTGTCTTCACACGGGCGAGGGCCATCCGTGCACCCTCTATGCAGGCCGACCGCTTCATCACCTTGATATGCGGCACCACCCCAAGAAATTGTTGCAATAAGCCAAAATAACTTTTCGGCTTGGGCCTATCCGGCCAGACATGAGTCATGATGTCTGTCATGGCAAGTCCGGACAATCTATTAAGCTCAGCCCACTCGGCCAACCGATCGGTCAGCGGAAGTGAGCGCTCCGGACTATGGAATTGACACCAAAACAACTCTTCCGTCTTGTGATCCTTCTGACTTCGGAAGTGCACAATGGCATCCGCCGCACTCGCTGCTAAGTCCATATAAGGATCCTCCGGACCCCACAGCTGGCCAAGCTGAACATACTTTGGATCCGTGAACCGTCGGCGCAGCAGAAAGGGCTTGCCAGCCACAATGTCTCCGGCCAGGCGCAGCTCCTCCTTTATAGCCCGCATTGCAGAACGGGCATCCTTGGCTTCGGCGGTGGCCTTCCCCAGGTCTTCTCGCTCCGCTAGGCGCTCCTTTTCAAGAACCTCATTGCGGTTGGCAGCATCTTTTAACTTCACGGCCATTCCGGCCATCTCTTCCCTGCTTCGGCAGTGTGCAGCCCTTTCAGCTTCTAGCTCTTCGGCCGCCCTCGAGGCAGCCGCATCACTCCTTCTAGCTTGCTCCTTGGCTTGAGCAACTTCTGCCCGAAGGCTCTCCACAGCAGCGGCACCATCTGCATCAAGCACACATATTGTAAGGGGTGGGCTTCGGCTTCCTTACTAGGTGACCACGGAGAAGAAACCTACCTTGTGACTCGTCAAGTCGCCTGTTGACTAGCGCGATGTCCGCATCCGCAACATCGAGTTGCCGCTTTAGTTCGGCAACTCCATCAGTCCGGCTAGCCACCGAACTATCCGCCACCTGCTTAGGAAAGGAGAAAATCAATACCTGGGATTTTGATCCTCGGCACGCTGTCGTTCTCGACACCCCACCGAGTCTTAGGGGCTACTATCTATACAGGGCGCACTTTATGTGTAAAAATGTCAAAGGGTATGTCATTTTTACGTACCTCAAACCCCGCCAGCAAACTCCTGATGGCATCACGCAATCCGCCTTTGGCGGATGAGATTCTTCCAATCACCGTACTCATTAGTGTATCGTGACCTTCTGAGATAGACGCCCTCTCAAGCAGATCCTTCAGCTCCCCCGGTCGCGCACCAGTTGGTGCCGAACTATCCGGCCCTGCCGGACTCGGGGATACCCTCCGTGATGACACTTCAGGCTCGTCCGCCCTATCCGATGGTGCGGCAGATGGAGGCGTCTCGCTCTCCATCATCTCCGGACAGAGTTCCCTCGAAGACGAGCTCATCTGAGAAGGACAGAGATCTGAACTACAAGGTAAAAACTTAAGTTATCCTCAGAAGCACAAATAGGGATGTCCCTTATTACAAAACTCCCTTTTTTCTACTTACGGCTCGCTGGAGGGCTGATTCTTTAGGGGAGATTGTGCGGCCGGAGCCTCTCCGGACGCAGGACCCTTTGGTGAAGATCTCTTCCCCCGCTTCGGGGCTTTGGCCTCTGGGTTTTCAGAGGCGGTCCTCTTCTCCCCCTGGAAGGAGGGACTCTCGATCCCCCCTTCCTCAAAGGCCTCCTTAGTTGAGGCGGTAGTTCCTCTGTTCTCCCCTTCGCCTTCCTTGGAAGGCGCAACCTCCAGCATCCTGACCAGCACGGGATCCGGCGCGGTCTCTGGGAGGGGGGCCGGACACCGTATCAGTTTTGCTTGCGCTATCCACTCCTGTTCAAAGGGCAGTTGGTCAAAAGGCGAATCATAGAAAGGCAAACAAACAGTATGTCCGGACACGGAGCTACTTACTTGTGTATCCGGACGATTGCAGCTCAAGCCGGCATCCTCGGTCAATTTCGGACACACCTCTTGTGATCCGAAGAACAATTTGTACATGTCCACGGGTGTCATACCCATGAAGTGTTGGAGAATCCGCGGTCCTTCCGGATTAAACTCCCACAGCCGGAGAGGGTGGCGCTTGCAGGGCAGGAGACGCCTAATCAGCATGACCTGCATCACCACGACCAGGTCGATCTCCCTCACTTGGAGGTCTTGAATCCGGCCCTGCAATAGGGGCACATCCTTGGACGGCCCCCAGTTGAGCCCTTGGCTGACCCATGACATCAGCCGCTGTGGAGGGCCTGGGCGGAAGATGGGCGGCGCCTTCTGCCTGCTGCCCCTTGGAGCAGTTATGTAGAACCACTCCTGCTGCCACAAGCCGAGCTCCTCCTGGAAAGAGCCCTCGGGCCATGGAACGTCGGCCCTTCTGCTCACAACTGCCCCGCCGCACTCTGCTTGACGCCCCTCGATCATCTTCGGCTTCACGTTGAAGGTCTTAAGCCACAAGCCGAAGTGAGGAGTGACGCGGAGGAAGGCTTCACAGACGACAACAAATGCGGAAATATGGAGGATGGACTCCGGAGCCAAGTCATGGAATTCCAACCCATAGTAAAACATGAGCCCTCTCACAAAAGGATCCATCGAGAAGCCTAAACCCTGACGGATGTGGGATACAAAAACGACATACTCGCCGGGCTCGGGGGTGGGGATGACTTGCCCTTCGGCGGGCAACCTGTGCGAAATCTCGTAAGTCAGGTACTTGGCCTCTCGCAGCTTTAGCACGTACTCCTCTGTCACGGAGGAGGGCATCCACCGGCCTTGTAGGTCGGAGCCGGACATTATTGGAAGTCCAAAGCGCTCGAATCTGGGGCTCTGGGTGTTGGAACTTGGGGCAAGGAGAAGATTCGATGGAGGATTGAAGAAAAGAAACGAGCTTTGGTCCCATTATAAAGAGGGAGAATACCAAGAGCCGTCTCCGTGGCCGTTCGAGACTCGCCTCCGATAGAGGAGGCGTGGCGACGGGCACGGTTGGGTTACCCACGTCCGTATTGATGGGAATCCCGGAATAAGGGGAACACGATCTCTGCTTCGACAAGACGTGCCAAGGAAACCGCTTCGCTAAACGCGCTGAGGTGGTATAATAAAAAACGATTCAAGTAAAGCTTGGTGGTGGCGTGACGTCATGCCACAGAATACGTTAGCAGATTGAACTTGTGTATATATTATTATCTCTATGGTGGAATGTGGAATTTATTTTGCAGAGCCGGACACTATCCTGGTGTTCGCAATCTTCTATGAATTATTCGGGGGAGGAACCCGCCTTGCAATGCCGAACAATATGCATGCCGGACTCATCGTCATTGAAGCCTGGTTCAGGGGCTACTGAGGGAGTCCTGGACTAGGGGGTGTCCGGACAGCCGGACTATCATCGTCAGCCGGACTACAAGACTATGAAGATACAAGATTGAAGACTTCGTCCCGTGTCTGGATGGGACTTTCCTTGGCGTGGAAGGCAAGCTTGGCGATACGGATATGTAGATCTCCTACCATTGTAACCGACTCTGTGTAACCCTAGCCCTCTCCGGTGTCTATATAAACCGGAGGGTTTTAGTCCGTCGGACGACACAACCATTACAACAATCATACCATAGGCTAGCTTCTAGGGTTTAGCCTCCTCGATCTCGTGGTAGATCTACTCTTGTACTACCCATATCATCAATACTAATCCAGCAGGAGTAGGGTTTTACCTCCATCGAGAGGGCCCGAACCTGGGTAAAAACATCGTGTCCCTTGTCTCCTGTTACCATCCGCCTAGACGCACAGTTCGGGACCCCCTACCCGAGATCCGCCGGTTTTGACACCGACACCAGACTTCCCCTTCAAGCGTTCAAGAATAAGCATGGGAGTCAAATAGAGATGGCACTTGGAAACTACCGTTGGTATTTCAGGTTTCACATTGTACAGAATGAAATCATTGATAAGGCTCACCCCAAAGAGAGGATGCCGCGCTTAATAGAAAATTCTTTAGTTTAGGCATTTAGCTTAGCTTAAAATAGATATGTAACATGATGTACTTACACGTGCAACCACTCCGTCTTCTAGACCGGGGTCATAATTGAACCCACAACAAACCTCAAATGATGTGACTTCTCCACCCTCTAGGCAATTCAAAACTGGTCCCATTAGCTCGAATTTACTAATGTTAGAAAGGAAGACGAAGGTGCCAAAACAAAGCATTTGTTTCAAGCGATGTCGTGTCCTTGAGCTTCAAAGTCTCCAAAATCTTGATGGAGAAGAGTAAGCATTGCCTGGTGAGGTAGAGCGGAAGCATAGGTTTTTGGATCCTAGCGAAGGAGTTTCAAGCACGGATTACGCTTCTAAAGAGCACTATTTGGCTTGGCCCCTTCCTGCCAAAGATTTGAGATAACTAAAGTGACTCGCAGTCAAAACTGGTGGAGCCAACGCCAAAGAGGAAATGTGTAGATAGTAGGTGAGCGCCTAGCCCCTTAGTCTTTCGGATCGGAAGATTCATTGGTTTCATCCAAAGGCTTCTGTCTCGTCTTCCTCAAATTGTTGATCGAGGATCAAAGACATTGCTAAAGCAGACGCCTACCGAACGGGAGTTCTTGTACCTGCTAGAACGGCATCTGCTCGAACATTTGTTTCTTAGAAAATAAAATATGAACTCACAATGTGCAACAGAAATGTACCCACCTGTTGAGAAACCACCATAGTTGGATGATTGCTCACGCTAGTAAGACAGCTTTGACTCTTCTCGATCGTGATCTGGTGATCGGTCACACCCTCTTTAGAGGTTCTAGGCCTTGCCTATTGAGTCATCTACCACAGAAACAGAGTCTCGTGATGATCCTGGTACAAAATGTTCGTCAGGCCCGCATTCAGAGACTTCTGCCTCAGACTCATATCCATAAAGATATTCTCTCGCTTTCTAGATGTACCCTTCTTCACACCCACCACGCAGGTTAGAGATTTCCCGTTATCAACATTGTCCAGGCATGACTCTATTTTTAGAATGCTCGGAGCCAACCAAACAGTTTGCTACGTCCCTCGAGAAAATCAAAACTTCATTGAAAATTCAGGACCAACTTAGGAAGGCACGGACTCATACTTTGTAAGGTCGAAGTCCACACATAAGAAAATAACTAGTGCCTAGGAATACCCCCTTCTTCAACAAATGGTGCGGTTAACAAACCCAATTCACCGGGATCAGACGCTAAGTCAGACATTTAGCTAAGACGTTATGCTCTTTTGATTGAATTATAAGAGAATTCCATCCCTAATTGGGCGTACCTTCGTTGACATCGAAACGCGCTCGCTTGAAGCCCCTACGGAGGCGGGTTTTTAAGAGAAATAAGAGGTGAATTAGCGCAGTTAAGAACTTCCTAAGGGCTACCACCGGTGGCCACCTCAAATAATGGATCAATTGGAGCTTATTTGTTAAAGCCACCACCTTGGTATCACAGATCCAACTTGGTTCAACGAATATAAACAAGAATTTCAAGGGATAAATATTAATGGCCGCCGCATCGCTCGTGTAATTTGCTAATCAAAATTCAACATTTAAGTGCATTTCAGTAGCTTGAAAACGAAGTCATTGCTACTGGCTTCACTATTTTAGAGATTACTCTGGGCAGAATCCACCGACTTCAATAGCCAATTGGACCACTGCCTCCTTCAACAGGAGTAATAAAAATGCTTTCTACCGTCGCCTACTTCTCCGGGAGACCAGTCTAAAACCAACCAAAAGGTGAACAAAATAAGTCATAACAGAGGTTTCGAGAGTGCCCAACTTCACCACACGCTCTTAGATTCCAGAATTCGTGGCCTGAGCTTCATTCATTGATTTATTCGGGTGCATTCCTTTCGCACCCCGGTTATGAAATTCCGTACTCATTAAGTGCTGGCCCCCTTCATCGTCAGATTTAGGTTCACCGCTAGCATAGCATTCTCAAATGCAGATTGCTCCCCGCTTGAGCTACCATACTTTGTTGGATTTACGACAGACCCCCCTATCATAGTTGTCCCTATAGATATAGAGATCGCCCTGGTGTTATTAGTACACCTACCCTTAGCTATCAATATCAAAATCCCTACTTGTCTTTGGGTTCAACAATTCACACTAACGGGATGAAATCTACGCCCAGCGGGCTAGCTGTCCTTGTCCTCGGTTCAGTAACAGCAGTAGTGGAAATACCTGTTTCGGTTCCGGGAATCAGATCGGTTCCTTCCTCTGCTAAGGCTTTGGTTTCATCGTATTCTATGAAAGGTACGGTGTAGGTTCCCACGATCTTCCCTTCGATTTCTACAAAGAGATGACTACGACTAACGCAAGAGGGATTCCTGTGACTAACGCTAGAGCAAAGGGAAAGGACAATGAAGCAGCAATAAACAAATTGAAGAGCTATTAGTATAGCAAGTATTAATTCAACAATTAGTTAGTTTGGGAAGACTGCTTTGCCTGGATTGATGGCGAGCCTGGAACCCTTGCTTCTCCACTGGGGGCTAATTCCATAAACAAGTTGTTCTATCTCAAAAATCATTCAAGGAAAAAGAATTTCACGTTCTTCCTGAAAGGAAGGGAGGATTAGGAAAGTCCTATTGATTGCTGCTTTCTCCAGACTGCCGGGAAAAGCATGAAAAAAGGCTCGAATGGTACGATCCCTCCGTCCTTTCTTTCTCTCGGTATCGTTCACCACATGCCTGTGATCTCTCTCAAGCTAGGTTTGGAATCGGTATCGGAGAAGTCCGTCATTGAAGTGGTAAGTGGGCGTAAGGCCTATGTATTTCTTATCAGTGGGATTTATTACCTTGAATTCGATTGATGCGGTTCTAGCTCATTTTAAAGAGCTTATAGAGCTCGTTTTGCTTGACCCCTCTTGACGTTGCTGGTCATCCCAACTCGTATTAGCTATCGAAAGCCGTACTTACTTGACATTCCCGCATGCCATAAGTCATCCCTACAGAAAGCACCACAGGCACAGTAACCGGAAGATGGTCTTTTCTCACTCTCCCTGTAGTCAAGACATAGGGAGTATTATGACCCGTTTCACTTACATCAGCATTTTTGTCTCGTCCTTCGCCCGCTATCCATCCTAACTGCTCTTACCGCTTCTTCTTCTTATTCACTGGCTTCTTCTTATCTGCTTTCTTCTTCTTTGTCTGATGAGATTCTCTCTTCTTATAATCTTTGATCTTCTTATCATCATCAGATTTATGATCTTTTAGATTGCATTTTTTTCGTTAGATTATTCATTTTGCCTAATATGCCGGTTATGACTTTATGGGTAGTAGGATGGATACTATCAATAGAATCCTCTCCTATATGAGGAGGTTTAGTTCCTATCCACGTTCCATCCTCATCGTATACTAATTCTCGCTTCGTACTATTTCCTATCCCAACTACGTATGTATTGATTTTTTTCTCTACACATAAATTTTAAAAATCACGATGAAAGTTAGCTGAACATGAAAATTGTTGTTTTCATGTTGGGTCTGCTAGCTGGTTTATGTAATAATCTTTAGTGATTACCTTTCTAACCGGTCCTTTATGCTTCATGATTATTTCTTCCTTATCTTCATGTAATGCATGTATGCAGTATGACTTGGGAGCCAAAAATATTCCCTCTTTTACATAGTGCTCCTTCTTAAACTATCCTATTTCGCTATGTGATACCATTTCTTCTGGAAGTTCGTTCTGAACAACAATAGAGTCTGTGTCCATATAATAGCAATCATCCCTTTTAATAAAAGGGTGTAACACTATCCTGGCATAGGCAGCAATAGCAGCTGAGAGATGAACTGCTGTATTAGCTAGCTGCTTTGTTGTCTCCTCCATTTCCTTAAACAAATCATCACTCACTTTGTTTTTATAGGTTACTAGGTACCGATCATCATCTAGACGAGTTGAATCAATAAACCCATCCTGAGAAAGGGCCATTTCCCTCCGTCTTCCTTTGGGCGACGAAGAGTGCATTCTCCATCCAGTATTTGTTTGATGGTTCTCTATGCTTTCTTTCGACTGGAAAGCTAAGCTACTCTCAGTGCTCTTACTTCAAGGATAAAACAAACTATCTATTATAAAAATCCTTATCACTACAAGCTCCAATACCACTGGGTAGCGATAGAAATGTGAATTAGTACCCATATCTGCTGATACCTGAATAGCTTCCACTTTAGAACCAGCTAGGCGAGAGCCCTGTTGTCCTACTGAAATGGATTCTAATAAATTCACAAGCACACGGATAATGAATGGAAGCAGATAGATCCTATTCAATCAAAAAACGTATTCTAACGCCTATATTTAGATAAGAAAAGCGAGGTTTCAATGGCTTGGAACGGAATCTATCATCTGTCGGTCTAACGGGGGTTATAAGATGGATAATCTCACCAATGCTCTCTGACACAGCATACCTGCTATCCAAAGACCCCACCTATAATGTAAAGATAGCTCTGTCAACCAACATTGTTTTATAGATCTAACCTTACCAGATGGTGTTTCTCTTATCTTCTCCTGAATGGGTCACTGGCCCTGTACCTGTGCTGATTGAGTTCGAGAGCACTGGTATTTATTGCATTAGGACGGGTCTTCAATTGCTAGAGCTTTTAGGAAGACGAGTAGCTCTCGAGTACGTTTCTGTTTCAGCCACTCCAAATGAGCGTGTTTCACCATGCTCCACCAACTGTTCCAAACTGGCATCCTTTCCTAAACTCAATGAACTAATTGAGAATTCTTCCCTTCCTGGGTGTGCCCTTAATGAATTGATCCGTTGGCGGCTATAGCGAGATCTGGGTCAGAGTCTATCTCCCCATCCCTCCGGCGAGGTAGCAATGAGCTATCAAACGCCAATAGAGGACAGATCCTGTTGTCTGTTTGTTTCAGCACCACAATCTTTGTTCGTTCCTACAGCATCTAAGTCAGCACTGGGAGCGGTTCCAGATGCACTTTCAGGTGAAGTCACATCAGACTTTTTCAAGGATGTTCTTGCACATTGTTGGGGTATCGAAACCCGTGAAACCGGGGCTACTGCCATTACAATCTGATCGAAGGGATGGCATTAGGTAGACAACAACCTCTCTTCAGCGCTGCCTTGATGGCTTTGTGAATGAAATTCGTGTAGATGTTGTTTCATCTCGCGTATGTCTAGAATCTTGTTAGAGGGCCTCGACGACCGCGCCAGTGGCAACAACTATCTGGTACCACTACTTCCTCAGAAGCAAACTTATACTAACCATGGGTCACAGGAGGTACAGGTAGCCGCAGCAGATGGCTGCCCCAATGCTGCAGCTTCCTACCCCTCAGGGGGAGGGCAACCGGGCTGCAGGAGAGGGGCCGGGATCCGGGTTCGTCCCCGCGGCGCTCGACATTAGGCGCACTCCGGAGGTAGGCCCTCTGCCGAGGAGATGCCACAGGGCCTGCCCCCGGCAGAGGACCCGTGGTCGTTGGGGGAACCGCTGGCGACCGCTCTACCCCATTGGCCTCGTCCTTGGTTTCCGGTCGCTGTCAGTGGTGGTAGAGTGTGGCGCAAGGTGGGGCCCTCGTCTGGCGATATGAAGCAAGGCCGGTACCTGTGAAGAAGGCCCAGTGCCTGTGAAGCTCGCCGCCCCGTGACACTCTCACGTAATAATGAGTGGGGCTGTACATGCCCCGGAGTCTCCGGAGAGCCACCCTGGGCCTCGGGGGCTCCCGCCCACGCCTAGTGGCAGCACTTAGCTCTGCGCTGGTGAGAAGACGTCGAAGACTAGACTAGGTGCCGGACGCGGCTTTTTGCCTTTTGCCTTTTTCTCTGTTGACAAGTTTCTTCGATTTGAATTTAAGTTGGATTTGAACTTGAGACTTGCGTGTGTCTCGGGAAGGGGAGCTTAGTCTCGTTCGAGCAATCTCTCGTGTTCTGGTTTACGTCCAAGTTAGCGTCGGCTGCCTCCCCTCGCGAGCCCATCGTGAGCCGGGCCAATCACGTCTACAACTTGGACCGCCGTCACCACACCCTCTCTGGAGGTTCTCACCGCAGGATCAATGGGACCATCCAGAAGACACTCGAGGCCTCGCGGCCTCCACAGGCCCGCTTGGGACTCGTCGGGGTCAAGAGGTAAACAGGTCGGCGGGCCCGCCGCCAGGCTAGTAGCTAAGTTCACACGCAGCATTACACCTGCAAGGATATTGTTCGCAAACCTTTACATGAGGGGCTTCCCCTCTCAAAATGCTCTTACAGTCGTCAGGGCCAGGCCCGAACCTTCTTCACGCAGGGTGAACCACGGAGACGCACGCTCAGTCGGACATATCGCTCGCCGCGTCGTCTGGGGTGCCTCCAGAGGCGTCGCTGGCGTCGTCACCATCACCACCCATACCTCCGCCAGCACCAGGCACATCCACCACGCCACCTTCATCGGCTGCCATGATCACGCCATCATCATCATACGTGAAGGCCCTGACGAGGGCATCCACATTGTCCTCCACCCATTGCGCCAGGTCGCCCCGGATGGCTATGGGCACACGGGCAATGGCGGCGTCGAAATCGAAGTGGGGATCCATGTTCTGCAGAAGGCTGAAGACACGGGAGAAGGCACGCCCAAGCAAGTCTCGGCTGCTCTCCTCGACGAGCCAACAGGACCTCTCGGAGCGGTTCTCCAGAAGCGTCACCACGTCAGTGAAATATTGGAGGTTGCCGGCGTAGTTGGTCTCATGCGGCACCTCGGCGGCGGCTTCGCAAATGTTGCCCAGGTCCGCGTTAGCCCGCTCCCTAAGCGTTCGGAGCATGGGGGCGTGCTCATGCTCCAAGAGCCACCTCTGGAGGATCTCGTCCTCGTTCTGCCGCGCGACAGCCTCGACGCCGTCGACCCTCTGTCGGAGAAGAAGCAGCTCGACGCGGGAAGAGGCCAGCTCCGCCTGCACCGCACCAAGGGCAGTCGCGGAGAAGTCCACATCCTGCGTCACCTCGGCCAGTTTGGCCCTGAGGACCGTGGTCCTACCTTCAGCTTCGGCCCTGATCAGCTCCAACCTCGCTTCGTATTGGCGCTCGAGACCCGAACGGGCTTCCGCCACTCGGCGGTCGATCTCCTCCTGGGCTCGGGCTTCGCGCGCGGTGACGTCATCCTCCGCCTGAGCCACCAGGCGCTCCCTTGTCTCCAGCCGCTCAAGATCAAGGTTGCGCTCGGCGGCCTCCAGTGTTAGCGCTTCTTCGCGCTTCTGGAGCTCTACCTGGTCGACGGAGGCCTCCTTCAGCGACACAAGGGCCGCCTGGCGCAGTTCCACCTGCTCCTCTAGAGAGTTGCTCCAGGCTTGGAGCTCCCACACGCGCTCCTCCGCATCCTTGCGCCGTCGGTCTGCCTCCCGGGCCTCCTCGACGGCTCGGGAGCAGGCCTCTCGCGAGGCCACCAGTGACGCTTCAGCCTTCATGTTGTCGAGGTCCCGCCGGTGACACGCAAAGGCAACGGCAACCTTCAGCTTGCACCTCTCTTCAGCGAGGCGCAAGCTCTGCACCGATCCGGCTTACTGCATCCACCGCCCCCTGGAGGAAGTCTTGGCGAAGGGCGCGGCGCTCACGAGCACGCCTGAGTACGTATTCCGCGTCATCCTCCGCCGCTGGCGAGCCCGGAGGGCACTGGGGCAGCATGCCCCCTCCCGGCGTAGGGCTGGGGGCTGGTGCCCCAGCAACCGTCAGACGGGCCGCGCAAGGAGCCCGGCCTGGCACCGGTCCGTCCCCAGAAGAGAAGCTTAAGACCGACTTCAGCCACTCGCCGTTCATGATCAGGGAAGGAGCACGGGGCAAGCTGGTTATGCCCCAGGGGAACCCATGGAGGGAAGACAGCAGGCGTGCAGGATCCAGATGCCCGGCAGGACGTACGGGCCACTCCTCCGATTGGCCGAGCGGCAGGAGCACCGCTCGAGCTCGGCATGCTCAGGGTCAGCAGCGAGGACGAGGCTTGGGGGATGGCTCCTTGGCCGTCTCTGCGAATTCAGCAGG
>NC_057810.1:133910086-133911026 GCF_018294505.1 Triticum aestivum | reverse complement strand
TGGACTTACTATATGGTCTTATTTTCTGTATCAATCATGAACAGGTTTATTTAACCCTGACACACCTTGCCATTGTCATGAAATATGTTGCCGGTGGAGAACTCTTTAAATGAATATGTACCGCATGGTGATTCAGTGAAGTTGAGGTTGCTCTTCAACCTACTTACCTTGCTATATCATTAGGCTATCATTATTTTGAACCATGTGTGCCAACCATAGACGTAATCATGTAACTCGTCTGCTATTCTTGTCAATAGGAAAGTTACTTCTTTCAGCAATTACTTTCAGGGGTCAGCTACTGCCATTCTCCATGCTACGCTTTGCTTTTTGAAAATCATCAAAGGAAACAAATGCAAAACTCCATTGTGCATGAATTAATGCTGCAAATGCAACACCTCGAGTGTCACTATGATGTTTAACTGGAAAGCAACCTCCTCCTCCTGGACGGGAATCCAACACCTCGAGTGAAAATTGGGGACTTTGTTTCCTCAAAGGTGTGATAGTTATGTTTCCTGGATTGCTAGAGTTGATATGACTTTGACTACTTGATCAAATTATGGCATCAAGGTTTCAATCTGATTTGCTGCTTTCCAAACAAAAAAACAACCTTTGGTACTCCCAACATAGATAGCACCCGAAGTTTTTCCGAGAAAAGAATAACAAGGTAAGTTCTGCGCATTACAATATGCGGTTATTTTTTCTGAATTCTAAGCAAACTCTTTATTGATAAAAGAAGAAGGTAAATAGTGTGTAGTAATATTAGTAATAATTATAGATGTAACTAAAATTATGATGCAGTTTAGAATTGAGTTCAAGGAGATTTTCAATTCTACAAGTTTTATTCAGATATGATTATCTAGCTTGCTTTCCATGTATGCAACACTTCTTTAGAAAATCATCATCATATATTTTTCCATTGAAAGAGAGCAGCATACAGTTC
>NC_057810.1:133889107-133910028 GCF_018294505.1 Triticum aestivum | reverse complement strand
CTCTCTCTCTCTCTCTCCCCCTCCCTCCCTCCCTCCCTCCAACTTAGCAAATCATTGTCCTTAGATAATATTGAATGGACTTACTATATGGTCTTATTTTCTGTATCAATCATGAACAGGTTTATTTAACCCTGACACACCTTGCCATTGTCATGAAATATGTTGCCGGTGGAGAACTCTTTAAATGAATATGTACCGCATGGTGATTCAGTGAAGTTGAGGTTGCTCTTCAACCTACTTACCTTGCTATATCATTAGGCTATCATTATTTTGAACCATGTGTGCCAACCATAGACGTAATCATGTAACTCGTCTGCTATTCTTGTCAATAGGAAAGTTACTTCTTTCAGCAATTACTTTCAGGGGTCAGCTACTGCCATTCTCCATGCTACGCTTTGCTTTTTGAAAATCGTCAAAGGAAACAAATGCAAAACTCAATTGCGCATGAATTAATGCTGCAAATGCAACACCTCGAGTGTCAGTATGATGTTTAACTGGAAAGCAACCTCCTCCTCCTGGACGGGAATCCAACACCTCGAGTGAAAATTTGCGACTTTGTTTACTCAAAGGTGTGATAGTTATGTTTCCTGGATTGCTAGAGTTGATATGACTTTGACTACTTGATCAAATTATGGCATCAAGGTTTCAGTCTGATTTGCTGCATTCCAAACAAAAAAACAACCTTTGGTACTCCCAACATACATAGCACCCGAAGTTTTTCCGAGAAAATAATAACAAGGTAAGTTCTGCGCGTTACAATATGCAGTTATTTTTTTTGAATTTTAAGCAACCTCTTTACTGATAAAAGAACAAGGTAAATAGTGTGTAGTAATATTAGTTATAATTATAGATGTAACTAAAATTATGATGCAGTTTAGAATTGAGTTCAAGGAGATTTTCAATTCTACAAGTTTTATTCAGATATGATTATCTACCTTGCTTGCCATGTATGCAACACTTCTTTAGAAAATCATCATCACATATTTTTCCATTGAAAGAGAGCAGCATATAGTTCTCCATCTCTCTCTCTCTCTCTCTCTCTCTCTCTCTCTCTCTCTCTCCCTCCCTCCCTCCCTCCCTCCAACTTCGCAAATCATTGTCCTTAGATAAAATTGAATGGACTTACTATATGGTCTTATTTTCTGTATCAATCATGAACAGGTTTATTTAACCCTGACACACCTTGCCATTGTCATGAAATATGTTGCCGGTGGAGAACTCTTTAAATGAATATGTACCGCATGGTGATTCAGTGAAGTTGAGGTTGCTCTTCAACCTACTTACCTTGCTATATCATTAGGCTATCATTATTTTGAACCATGTGTGCCAACCATAGACGTAATCATGTAACTCGTCTGCTATTCTTGTCAATAGGAAAGTTACTTCTTTCAGCAATTACTTTCAGGGGTCAGCTACTGCCATTCTCCATGCTACGCTTTGCTTTTTGAAAATCGTCAAAGGAAACAAATGCAAAACTCAATTGCGCATGAATTAATGCTGCAAATGCAACACCTCGAGTGTCACTATGATGTTTAACTGGAAAGCAACCTACTCCTCCTGGACGGGAATCCAACACCTCGAGTGAAAATTTGCGACTTTGTTTACTCAAAGGTGTGATAGTTATGTTTCCTGGATTGCTAGAGTTGATATGACTTTGACTACTTGATCAAATTATGGCATCAAGGTTTCAGTCTGATTTGCTGCATTCCAAACAAAAAAACAACCTTTGGTACTCCCAACATAGATAGCACCCGAAGTTTTTCCGAGAAAAGAATAACAAGGTAAGTTCTGCGCGTTACAATATGCGGTTATTTTTTCTGAATTTTAAGCAAACTCTTTATTGATAAAAGAACAAGGTAAATAGTGTGTAGTAATATTAGTAATAATTATAGATGTAACTAAAATCATGATGCAGATTAGAATTGAGTTCAAGGAGATTTTCAATTCTACAAGTTTTATTCAGATATGATTATCTAGCTTGCTTGCCATGTATGCAACACTTCTTTAGAAAATCATCATCATATATTTTTCCATTGAAAGAGAGCAGCATACAATTCTCCATCTCTCTCTCTCTCTCTCTCTCTCTCTCTCTCTCTCTCTCTCTTTCTCTCTCTCTCTCTCTCTCTCCCCCTCCCTCCCTCCCTCCCTCCAACATAGCAAATCATTGTCCTTAGATAAAATTGAATGGACTTACTATATGGTCTTATTTTCTGTATTAATCATGAACAGGTTTATTTAACCCTGACACACCTTGCCATTGTCATGAAATATGTTGCTGGTGGAGAACTCTTTAAATGAATATGTACCGCATGGTGATTCAGTGAAGTTGAGGTTGCTCTTCAACCTACTTACCTTGCTATATCATTAGGCTATCATTATTTTGAACCATGTGTGCCAACCA
Source organism: Triticum aestivum (assembly GCF_018294505.1). Taxonomy (NCBI): domain Eukaryota; kingdom Viridiplantae; phylum Streptophyta; class Magnoliopsida; order Poales; family Poaceae; genus Triticum; species Triticum aestivum. The sequence continues at coordinate 133,907,627 of NC_057810.1, read as the reverse complement.
TAGACGTAATCATGTAACTCGTCTGCTATTCTTGTCAATAGGAAAGTTACTTCTTTCAGCAATTACTTTCAGGGGTCAGCTACTGCCATTCTCCATGCTACGCTTTGCTTTTTGAAAATCGTCAAAGGAAACAAATGCAAAACGCAATTGCGCATGAATTAATGCTGCAAATGCAACACCTCGAGTATCACTATGATGTTTAACTGGAAAGCAACCTCCTCCTCCTGGACGGGAATCCAACACCTCGAGTGAAAATTTGCGACTTTGTTTACTCAAAGGTGTGATAGTTATGTTTCCTGGATTGCTAGAGTTGATATGACTTTGACTACTTGATCAAATTATGGCATCAAGGTTTCAGTCTGATTTGCTGCATTCCAAACAAAAATACAACCTTTGGTACTCCCAACATACATAGCACCCGAAGTTTTTCCGAGAAAAGAATAACAAGGTAAGTTCTGCGCATTACAATATGCAGTTATTTTTTTGAATTTTAAGCAACCTCTTTATTGTTAAAAGAACAAGGTAAATAGTGTGTAGTAATATTAGTAATAATTATAGATGTAACTAAAATTATGATGCAGTTTAGAATTGAGTTCAAGGAGATTTTCAATTCTACAAGTTTTATTCAGATATGATTATCTAGCTTGCTTGCCATGTATGCAACACTTCTTTAGAAAATCATCATCACATATTTTTCCATTGAAAGAGAGCAGCATATAGTTCTCCATCTCTCTATCTCTCTCTCTCTCTCCCTCCCTCCCCCTCCCTCCCTCCCTCCAACTTAGCAAATCATTGTCCTTAGATAAAATTGAATGGACTTACTATATGGTCTTATTTTCTGTATCAATCATGAACAGGTTTATTTAACCCTGACACACCTTGCCATTGTCATGAAATATGTTGCCGGTGGAGAACTCTTTAAATGAATATGTACCGCATGGTGATTCAGTGAAGTTGAGGTTGCTCTTCAACCTACTTACCTTGCTATATCATTAGGCTATCATTATTTTGAACCATGTGTGCCAACCATAGACGTAATCATGTAACTCGTCTGCTATTCTTGTCAATAGGAAAGTTACTTCTTTCAACAATTACTTTCAGGGGTCAGCTACTGCCATTCTCCATGCTACGCTTTGCTTTTTGAAAATCGTCAAAGGAAACAAATGCAAAACTCAATTACGCATGAATTAATGCTGCAAATGCAACACCTCGAGTGTCACTATGATGTTTAACTGGAAAGCAACCTCCTCCTCCTGGACGGGAATCCAACACCTCGAGTGAAAATTTGCGACTTTGTTTACTCAAAGGTGTGATAGTTATGTTTCCTGGATTGCTAGAGTTGATATGACTTTGACTAATTAATCAAATTATGGCATCAAGGTTTCAGTCTGATTTGCTGCATTCCAAACAAAAAAACAACCTTTGGTACTCCCAACATAGATAGCACCCGAAGTTTTTCCGAGAAAAGAATAACAAGGTAAGTTCTGCGCGTTACAATATGCGGTTATTTTTTCTGAATTTTAAGCAAACTCTTTATTGATAAAAGAACAAGGTAAATAGTGTGTAGTAATATTAGTAATAATTATAGGTGTAACTAAAATCATGATGCAGTTTAGAATTGAGTTCAAGGAGATTTTCAATTCTACAAATTTTATTCAGATATGATTATCTAGCTTGCTTGCCATGTATGCAACACTTCTTTAGAAAATCATCATCATATATTTTTCCATTGAAAGAGAGCAGCATACAGTTCTCCATCTCTCTCTCTCTCTCTCTCTCTCTTTCTCTCTCTCTCTCTCTCTCTCTCTCTCCCCCTCCCTCCCTCCCTCCCTCCAACTTAGCAAATCATTGTCCTTAGATAAAATTGAATGGACTTACTATATGGTCTTATTTTCTGTATGAATCATGAACAGGTTTATTTAACCCTGACACACCTTGCCATTGTCATGAAATATGATGCCGGTGGAGAACTCTTTAAATGAATATGTACCGCATGGTGATTCAGTGAAGTTGAGGTTGCTGTTCAACCTACTTACCTTGCTATTTCATTAGGCTATCATTATTTCGAACCATGTGTGCCAACCATAGACGTAATCATGTAACTCGTCTGCTATTCTTGTCAATAGGAAAGTTACTTCTTTCAGCAATTACTTTCAGGGGTCAGCTACTGCCATTCTCCATGCTACGCTTTGCTTTTTGAAAATCGTCAAAGGAAACAAATGCAAAAGTCAATTGCGCATGAATTAATGCTGCAAATGCAACACCTCGAGTGTCACTATGATGTTAAACTGGAAAGCAACCTCCTCCTCCTGGACGGGAATCCAACACCTTGAGTGAAAATTTGCGACTTTGTTTACTCAAAGGTGTGATAGTTATGTTTCCTGGATTGCTAGAGTTGATATGACTTTGACTACTTGATCAAATTATGGCATCAAGGTTTCAGTCTGATTTGCTGCATTCCAAACAAAAAACAACCTTTCGTACTCCCAACATACATAGCACCCGAAGTTTTTCCGAGAAAAGAATAACAAGGTAAGTTCTGTGCGTTACAATATGCGGTTATTTTTTCTGAATTTTAAGCAACCTCTTTATTGATAAAAGAACAAGGTAAATAGTGTGTAGTAATATTAGTAATAATTATAGATGTAACTAAAATTATGATGCAGTTTAGAATTGAGTTCAAGGAGATTTTCAATTCTACAAGTTTTATTCAGATATGATTATCTAGCTTGCTTGCCATGTATGCAACACTTCTTTAGAAAATCATCATCACATATTTTTCCATTGAAAGAGAGCAGCATATAGTTCTCCATCTCTCTCTCTCTCTCTCCCTCCCTCCCTCCCTCCCTCCCTCCCTCCAACTTCGCAAATCATTGTCCTTAGATAAAATTGAATGGACTTACTATATGGTCTTATTTTCTGTATCAATCATGAACAGGTTTATTTAACCCTGACACACCTTGCCATTGTCATGAAATATGATGCCGGTGGAGAACTCTTTAAATGAATATGTACCGCATGGTGATTCAGTGAAGTTGAGGTTGCTCTTCAACCTACTTACCTTGCTATATCATTAGGCTATCATTATTTTGAACCATGTGTGCCAACCATAGACGTAATCATGTAACTTGTCTGCTATTCTTGTCAATAGGAAAGTTACTTCTTTCAGCAATTACTTTCAGGGTTCAGCTACTGCCATTCTCCATCCTACGCTTTGCTTTTTGAAAATCGTCAAAGGAAACAAATGCAAAACTCAATTGCGCATGAATTAATGCTGCAAATGCAACACCTCGAGTGTCACTATGATGTTTAACTGGAAAGCAACCTCCTCCTCCTGGACGGGAATCCAACACCTCGAGTGAAAATTTGCGACTTTGTTTACTCAAAGGTGTGATAGTTATGTTTCCTGGATTGCTAGAGTTGATATGACTTTGACTACTTGATCAAATTATGGCATCAAGGTTTCAGTCTGATTTGCTGCATTCCAAACAAAAAAACAACCTTTGGTACTCCCAACATACATAGCACCCGAAGTTTTTCCGAGAAAAGAATAACAAGTTAAGTTCTGCGCGTTGCAATATGCGGTTATTTTTTCTGAATTTTAAGCAACCTCTTTATTGATAAAAGAACAAGGTAAATAGTGTGCAGTAATATTAGTAATAATTATAGATGTAACTAAAATTATGATACAGTATAGAATTGAGTTCAAGGAGATTTTCAATTCTACAAGTTTTATTCAGATATGATTATCTAGCTTGCTTTCCATGTATGCAACACTTCTTTAGAAAATCATCATCACATATTTTTCCATTGAAAGAGAGCAGCATATAGTTCTCCATCTCTCTCTCTCTCTCTATCTATCGATCTATCTCCCTCCCACTCCCTCCCTCCCTCCAACTTAGCAAATCATTGTCCTTAGATAAAATTGAATGGACTTACTATATGGTCTTATTTTCTGTATCAATCATGAACAGGTTTATTTAACCCTGACACACCTTGCCATTGTTATGAAATATGTTGCCGGTGGAGAACTCTTTAAATGAATATGTACAGCATGGTGATTCAGTGAAGTTGAGGTTGCTCTTCAACCTAATTACCTTGCTATATCATTAGGCTATCATTATTTTGAACCATGTGTGCCAACCATAGACGTAATCATGTAACTCGTCTGCTATTCTTGTCAATAGGAAAGTTACTTCTTTCAGCAATTACTTTCAGGGGTCAGCTACTGCCATTCTCCATGCTACGCTTTGCTTTTTGAAAATCGTCAAAGGAAACAAATGCAAAACTCAATTGCGCATGAATTAATGCTGCAAATGCAACACCTCGAGTGTCACTTTGATGTTTAACTGGAAAGCAACCTCCTCCTCCTGGACGGGAATCCAACACCTCGAGTGAAAATTTGCGACTTTGTTTACTCAAAGGTGTGATAGTTATGTTTCGTGGATTGATAGAGTTGATATGACTTTGACTACTTGATCAAATTATGGCATCAAGGTTTCAGTCTGATTTGCTGCATTCCAAACAAAAAAACAACCTTTGGTACTCCCAACATACATAGCACCCGAAGTTTTTTCGAGAAAAGAATAACAAGGTAAGTTCTGCGCGTTACAATATGCGGTTATTTTTTTTTGAATTTTAAGCAACCTCTTTATTGATAAAAGAACAAGGTAAATAGTGTGTAGTAATATTAGTAATAATTATAGATGTAACTAAAATTTTGATGCAGTTTAGAATTGAGTTCAAGGAGATTTTCAATTCTACAAGTTTTATTCAGATATGATTATCTAGCTTGCTTGCCATGTATGCAACACTTCTTTAGAAAATCATCATCACATATTTTTCCATTGAAAGAGAGCAGCATATAGTTCTCCATCTCTCTCTCTCTCCCGCTCTCTCTCTCCCTCCCTCCCTCCCTCCAACTTCGCAAATCATTATCCTTAGATAAAATTGAATGGACTTACTATATGGTCTTATTTTCTGTATCAATCATGAACAGGTTTATTTAACCCTGACACACCTTGCCATTGTCATGAAATATGATGCCCGTGGAGAACTCTTTAAATGAATATGTACCGCATGGTGATTCAGTGGAGTTGAGGTTGCTCTTCAACCTACTTACATTGCTATATCATTAGGCTATCATTATTTTGAACCATGTGTGCCAACCATAGACGTAATCATGTAACTCGTCTGCTATTCTTGTCAATAGGAAAGTTACTTCTTTCAGCAATTACTTTCAGGGGTCAGCTACTGCCATTCTCCATGCTACGCTTTGCTTTTTGAAAATCATCAAAGGAAACAAATGCAAAACTCAATTGCGCATGAATTAATGCTGCAAATGCAACACCTCGAGTGTCACTATGATGTTTAACTGGAAAGCAACCTCCTCCTCCTGGACGGGAATCCAACACCTCGAGTGAAAATTTGCGACTTTGTTTACTCAAAGGTGTGATAGTTATGTTTCCTGGATTGCTAGAGTTGATATGACTTTGACTACTTGATCAAATTATGGCATCAAGGTTACAGTCTGATTTGCTGCATTCCAAACAAAAATACAACCTTTGGTACTCCCAACATACATAGCACCCGAAGTTTTTCCGAGAAAAGAATAACAAGTTAAGTTCTGCGCGTTACAATATGCGGTTATTTTTTCTGAATTTTAAGCAACCTCTTTATTGATAAAAGAACAAGGTAAATAGTGTGTAGTAATATTAGTAATAATTATAGATGTAACTAAAATTATGATGCAATTTAGAATTGAGTTCAAGGAGATTTTCAATTCTAGAAGTTTTATTCAGATATGATTATCTAGCTTGCTTGCCATGTATGCAACACTTCTTTAGAAAATCATCATCACATATTTTTCCATTGAAAGAGAGCAGCATATAGTTCTCCATCTCTCTCTCTCTCTCTCTCTCCCTCCCTCCCTCCCTCCAACTTAGCAAATCATTGTCCTTAGATAAAATTGAATGGACTTACTATATGGTCTTATTTTCTATATCAATCATGAACAGGTTTATTTAACCCTGACACACCTTGCCATTGTCATGAAATATGTTGCCGGTGGAGAACTCTTTAAATGAATATGTACCGCATGGTGATTCAGTGAAGTTGAGGTTGCTCTTCAACCTAATTACCTTGCTATATCATTAGGCTATCATTATTTTGAACCATGTGTGCCAACCATAGACGTAATCATGTAACTCGTCTGCTATTCTTGTCAATAGGAAAGTTACTTCTTTCAGCAATTACTTTCAGGGGTCAGCTACTGCCATTCTCCATCCTACGCTTTGCTTTTTGAAAATCGTCAAAGGAAACAAATGCAAAACTCAATTGCGCATGAATTAATGCTGCAAATGCAACACCTCGAGTGTCACTATGATGTTTAACTGGAAAGCAACCTCCTCCTCCTGGACGGGAATCCAACACCTCGAGTGAAAATTTGCGACTTTGTTTACTCAAAGGTGTGATAGTTATGTTTCGTGGATTGCTAGAGTTGATATGACTTTGACTACTTGATCAAATTATGGCATCAAGGTTTCAGTCTGATTTGCTGCATTCCAAACAAAAAAAAAACCTTTGGTACTCCCAACATACATAGCACCCGAAGTTTTTCCGAGAAAAGAATAACAAGTTAAGTTCTGCGAGTTGCAATATGCGGTTATTTTTTCTGAATTTTAAGCAACCTCTTTATTGATAAAAGAACAAGGTAAATAATGTGTAGTAATATTAGTAATAATTATAGATGTAACTAAAATTATGATACAGTATAGAATTGAGTTCAAGGAGATTTTCAATTCTACAAGTTTTATTCAGATATGATTATCTAGCTTGCTTTCCATGTATGCAACACTTCTTTAGAAAATCATCATCACATATTTTTCCATTGAAAGAGAGCAGCATATAGTTCTCCATCTCTCTCTCTCTCTCTCTCTCTGTCTATCTATCTATCTCCCTCCCACTCCCTCCCTCCCTCCAACTTAGCAAATCATTGTCCTTAGATAAAATTGAATGGACTTACTATATGGTCTTATTTTCTGTATCAATCATGAACAGGTTTATTTAACCCTGACACACCTTGCCATTGTTATGAAATATGTTGCCGGTGGAGAACTCTTTAAATGAATATGTACCACATGGTGATTCAGTGAAGTTGAGGTTGCTCTTCAACCTAATTACCTTGCTATATCATTAGGCTATCATTATTTTGAACCATGTGTGCCAACCATAGACGTAATCATGTAACTCGTCTGCTATTCTTGTCAATAGGAAAGTTACTTCTTTCAGCAATTACTTTCAGGGGTCAGCTACTGCCATTCTCCATGCTACGCTTTGCTTTTTGAAAATCGTCAAAGGAAACAAATGCAAAACTCAATTGCGCATGAATTAATGCTGCAAATGCAACACCTCGAGTGTCACTATGATGTTTAACTGGAAAGCAACCTCCTCCTCCTGGACGGGAATCCAACACCTCGAGTGAAAATTTGCGACTTTGTTTACTCAAAGGTGTGATAGTTATGTTTCGTGGATTGCTAGAGTTGATATGACTTTGACTACTTGATCAAATTATGGCATCAAGGTTTCAGTCTGATTTGCTGCATTCCAAACAAAAAAACAACCTTTGGTACTCCCAACATACATAGCACCCGAAGTTTTTTCGAGAAAAGAATAACAAGGTAAGTTCTGCGCGTTACAATATGCGGTTATTTTTTTTGAATTTTAAGCAACCTCTTTATTGATAAAAGAACAAGGTAAATAGTGTGTAGTAATATTAGTAATAATTATAGATGTAACTAAACTTATGATGCAGTTTAGAATTGAGTTCAAGGAGATTTTCAATTCTACAAGTTTTATTCAGATATGATTATCTAGCTTGCTTGCCATGTATGCAACACTTCTTTAGAAAATCATCATCACATATTTTTCCATTGAAAGAGAGCAGCATATAGTTCTCCATCTCTCTCTCTCTCCCGCTCTCTCTCTCTCCCTCCCTCCCTCCCTCCAACTTCGCAAATCATTGTCCTTAGATAAAATTGAATGGACTTACTATATGGTCTTATTTTCTGTATCAATCATGAACAGGTTTATTTAACCCTGACCCACCTTGCCATTGTCATGAAATATGATGCCCGTGGAGAACTCTTTAAATGAATATGTACCGCATGGTGATTCAGTGAAGTTGAGGTTGCTCTTCAACCTACTTACCTTGCTATATCATTTGGCTATCATTATTTTGAACCATGTGTGCCAACCATAGACGTAATCATGTAACTCGTCTACTATTCTTGTCAATAGGAAAGTTACTTCTTTCAGCAATTACTTTCAGGGGTCAGCTACTGCCATTCTCCATGCTACGCTTTGCTTTTTGAAAATCATCAAAGGAAACAAATGCAAAACTCAATTGCGCATGAATTAATGCTGCAAATGCAACACCTCGAGTGTCACTATGATGTTTAACTGGAAAGCAACCTCCTCCTCCTGGACGGGAATCCAACACCTAGAGTGAAAATTTGCGACTTTGTTTACTCAAAGGTGTGATAGTTATGTTTCCTGGATTGCTAGAGTTGATATGACTTTGACTACTTGATCAAATTATGGCATCAAGGTTACAGTCTGATTTGCTGCATTCCAAACAAAAATACAACCTTTGGTACTCCCAACATACAAAGCACCCGAAGTTTTTCCGAGAAAAGAATAACAAGTTAAGTTCTGCGCGTTACAATATGCGGTTATTTTTTCTGAATTTTAAGCAACCTCTTTATTGATAAAAGAACAAGGTAAATAGTGTGTAGTAATATTAGTAATAATTATAGATGTAACTAAAATTATGATGCAATTTAGAATTGAGTTCAAGGAGATTTTCAATTCTACAAGTTTTATTCAGATATGATTATCTAGCTTGCTTGCCATGTATGCAACACTTCTTTAGAAAATCATCATCACATATTTTTCCATTGAAAGAGAGCAGCATATCGTTCTCCATCTCTCTCTCTCTATCTATCTGTCTATCTCCCTCCCACTCCCTCCCTCCCTCCAACTTAGCAAATCATTGTCCTTAGATAAAATTGAATGGACTTACTATATGGTCTTATTTTCTGTATCAATCATGAACAGGTTTATTTAACCCTGACACACCTTCCCATTGTTATGAAATATGTTGCTGGTGGAGAACTCTTTAAATAAATATGTACCGCATGGTGATTCAGTGAAGTTGAGGTTGCTCTTCAACCTAATTACCTTGCTATATCATTAGGCTATCATTATTTTGAACCATGTGTGCCAACCATAGACGTAATCATGTAACTCGTCTGCTATTCTTGTCAATAGGAAAGTTACTTCTTTCAGCAATTACTTTCAGGGGTCAGCTACTGCCATTCTCCATGCTACGCTTTGCTTTTTGAAAATCGTCAAAGGAAACAAATGCAAAACTCAATTGCGCATGAATTAATGCTGCAAATGCAACACCTCGAGTGTCACTATGATGTTTAACTGGAAAGCAACCTCCTCCTCCTGGACGGGAATCCAACACCTCGAGTGAAAATTTGTGACTTTGTTTACTCAAAGGTGTGATAGTTATGTTTCGTGGATTGCTAGAGTTGATATGACTTTGACTACTTGATCACATTATGGCATCAAGGTTTCAGTCTGATTTGCTGCATTCCAAACAAAAAAACAACCTTTGGTACTCCCAACATACATAGCACCCGAAGTTTTTTCGAGAAAAGAATAACAAGGTAAGTTCTGCGTGTTACAATATGCGGTTATTTTTTCTGAATTTTAAGCAACCTCTTTATTGATAAAAGAACAAGGTAAATAGTGTGTAGTAATATTAGTAATAATTATAGATGTAACTAAAATTATGATGCAGTTTAGAATTGAGTTCAAGGAGATTTTCAATTCTACAAGTTTTATTCAGATATGATTATCTAGCTTGCTTGCCATGTATGCAACACTTCTTTAGAAAATCATCATCACATATTTTTACATTGAAAGAGAGCAGCATATAGTTCTCCATCTCTCTCTCTCTCCCGCTCTCTCTCTCTCCCTCCCTCCCTCCCTCCAACTTCACAAATCATTGTCCTTAGATAAAATTGAATGGACTTACTATATGGTCTTATTTTCTGTATCAATCATGAACAGGTTTATTTAACCCTGACACACCTTGCCATTGTCATGAAATATGATGCCCGTGGAGAACTCTTTAAATGAATATGTACCGCATGGTGATTCAGTGAAGTTGAGGTTGCTCTTCAACCTACTTACCTTGCTATATCATTAGGCTATCATTATTTTGAACCATGTGTGCCAACCATAGACGTAATCATGTAACTCGTCTGCTATTCTTGTCAATAGGAAAGTTACTTCTTTCAGCAATTACTTTCAGGGGTCAGCTACTGCCATTCTCCATGCTACGCTTTGCTTTTTCAAAATCATCAAAGGAAACAAATGCAAAACTCAATTGCGCATGAATTAATGCTGCAAATGCAACACCTCGAGTGTCACTATGATGTTTAACTGGAAAGCAACCTCCTCCTCCTGGACGGGAATCCAACACCTCGAGTGAAAATTTGCGACTTTGTTTACTCAAAGGTGTGATAGTTATGTTTCCTGGATTGCTAGAGTTGATATGACTTTGACTACTTGATCAAATTATGGCATCAAGGTTACAGTCTGATTTGCTGCATTCCAAACAAAAATACAACCTTTGGTACTCCCCACATACATAGCACCCGAAGTTTTTCCGAGAAAAGAATAACAAGTTAAGTTCTGCGCGTTACAATATGCGGTTATTTTTTCTGAATTTTAAGCAACCTCTTTATTGATAAAAGAACAAGGTAAATAGTGTGTAGTAATATTAGTAATAATTATAGATGTAACTAAAATTATGATGCAATTTAGAATTGAGTTCAAGGAGATTTTCAATTCTACAAGTTTTATTCAGATATGATTATCTAGCTTGCTTGCCATGTATGCAACACTTCTTCAGAAAATCATCATCACATATTTTTCCATTGAAAGAGAGCAGCATATCGTTCTCCATCTCTCTCTCTCTCTATCTATCTATCTCCCTCCCACTCCCTCCCTCCCTCCAACTTAGCAAATCATTGTCCTTAGATAAAATTGAATGGACTTACTATATGGTCTTATTTTCTGTATCAATCATGAACAGGTTTATTTAACCCTGACACACCTTCCCATTGTTATGAAATATGTTGCCGGTGGAGAACTCTTTAAATGAATATGTACCGCATGGTGATTCAGTGAAGTTGAGGTTGCTCTTCAACCTGATTACCTTGTTATATCATTAGGTTATCATTATTTTGAACCATGTGTGCCAATCATAGACGTAATCATGTAACTCGTCTGCTATTCTTGTCAATAGGAAAGTTACTTCTTTCAGCAATTACTTTCAGGGGTCAGCTACTGCCATTCTCCATGCTACGCTTTGCTTTTTGAAAATCGTCAAAGGAAACAAATGCAAAACTCAATTGCGCATGAATTAATGCTGCAAATGCAACACCTCGAGTGTCACTATGATGTTTAACTGGAAAGCAACCTCCTCCTCCTGGACGGGAATCCAACACCTCAAGTGAAAATTTGCGACTTTGTTTTCTCAAAGGTGTGATAGTTATGTTTCGTGGATTGCTAGAGTTTATATGACTTTGACTACTTGATCAAATTATGGCATCAAGGTTTCAGTCTGATTTGCTGCATTCCAAACAAAAAAACAACCTTTGGTACTCCCAACATACATAGCACCCGAAGTTTTTCCGAGAAAAGAATAACAAGGTAAGTTCTGCGCGTTACAATATGCGGTTATTTTTTCTGAATTTTAAGCAACCTCTTTATTGATAAAAGAACAAGGTAAATAGTGTGTAGTAATATTAGTAATAATTATAGATGTAACTAAAATTATGATGTAGTTTAGAATTGAGTTCAAGGAGAGTTTCAATTCTACAAGTTTTATTCAGATATTGATTATCTAGCTTGCTTGCCATGTATGAAACACCTCTTTAGAAAATCATCATCACATATTTTTCCATTGAAAGAGAGCAGCATATAGTTCTCCATCTCTCTCTCTCTCTCTCTCTCTCTCTCCCTCCCTCCGTCCCCCTCCCTCCCTCCCTCCAACTTAGAAATCATTGTCCTTAGATAAAATTGACTGGACTTACTATATGGTCTTATTTTCTGTATCAATCATGAACAGGTTTATTTAACCCTGACACACCTTGCCATTGTCATGAAATATGTTGCCGGTGGAGAACTCTTTAAATGAATATGTACCGCATGGTGATTCAGTGAAGTTGAGGTTGCTCTTCAACCTACTTACCTTGCTATATCATTAGGCTATCATTATTTTGAACCATGTGTGCCAACCATAGACGTAATCATGTAACTCGTCTGCTATTCTTGTCAATAGGAAAGTTACTTCTTTCAGCAATTACTTTCAGGGGTCAGCTACTGCCATTCTCCATGCTACACTTTTCTTTTTGAAAATCGTCAAAGGAAACAAATGCAAAACTCAATTGCGCATGAATTAATGCTGCAAATGCAACACCTCGAGTGTCACTATGATATTTAACTGGAAAGCAACCTCCTCCTCCTGGACGGGAATCCAACACCTCGAGTGAAAATTTGCGACTTTGTTTACTCAAAGGTGTGATAGTTATGTTTCGTGGATTGCTAGAGTTGATATGACTTTGACTACTTGATCAAATTATGACATCAAGGTTTCAGTCTGATTTGCTGCATTCCAAACAAAAAAACAACCTTTGGTACTCCCAACATACATAGCACCCGAAGTTTTTTCGAGAAAAGAATAACAAGGTAAGTTCTGCGCGTTACAATATGCGGTTATTTTTTCTGAATTTTAAGCAAACTCTTTATTGATAAAAGAACAAGGTAAAAAGTGTGTAGTAATATTAGTAATAATTATAGATGTAACTAAAATTATGATGCAGTTTAGAATTGAGTTCAAGGAGATTTTCAATTCTAAAAGTTTTATTCAGATATGATTATCTAGCTTGCTTGCCATGTATGCAACAGTTCTTTAGAAAATCATCATCACATATTTTTCCATTGAAAGAGAGCAGCATATAGTTCTCCATCTCTCTCTCTCTCTCTCTCTCCCTCCCTCCCCCTCCCTCCCTCCCTCCAACTTAGCAAATCTTCCTTAGATAAAATTGAATGGACTTACTATATGGTCTTATTTTCTGTATCAATCATGAACAGGTTTATTTAACCCTGACACACCTTGCCATTGTCATGAAATATGTTGCTGGTGGAGAACTCTCTAAATGAATATGTACCGCATGGTGATTCAGTGAAGTTGAGGTTGCTCTTCAACCTACTTACCTTGCTATATCATTAGGCTATCATTATTTTGAACCATGTGTGCCAACCATAGACGTAATCATGTAACTCGTCTGCTATTCTTGTCAATAGGAAAGTTACTTCTTTCAGCAATTACTTTTAGGGGTCAGCTACTGCCATTCTCCATGCTACGCTTTGCTTTTTGAAAATCGTCAAAGGAAACAAATGCAAAACTCAATTGCGCATGAATTAATGCTGCAAATGCAACACCTCGAGTGTCACTATGATGTTTAACTGGAAAGCAACCTCCTCCTCCTGGACGGGAATCCAACACCTCGAGCGAAAATTTGCGACTTTGTTTACTCAAAGGTGTGATAGTTATGTTTCCTGGATTGCTAGAGTTGATATGACTTTGACTACTTGATCAAATTATGGCATCAAGGTTTTAGTCTGATTTGCTGCATTCCAAACAAAAAAACAACCTTTGGTACTCCCAACATACATAGCACCCGAAGTTTTTCCGAGAAAAGAATAACTAGGTAAGGTCTGCGCGTTACAATATGCGGTTATTTTTTCTGAATTTTAAGCAACCTCTTTATTGATAAAAGAACAAGGTAAATAGTGTGTAGTAATATTAGTAATAATTATTAATGTAACTAAAATTATGATGCAGTTTAGAATTGAGTTCAAGGAGATTTTCAATTCTACAAGTTTTATTCAGATATGATTATGTAGCTTGCTTGCCATGTATGCAACACTTCTTTAGAAAATCATCATCACATATTTTTCCATTGAAAGAGAGCAGCATATAGTTCTCCATCTCTCTCTCTCTCTCTCTCTCTCTCTCTCTCTCTCTCTCTCTCTCTCTCCCTCCCCCTCTCTCCCTCCGTCCAACTTAGCAAATCATTGTCCTTAGATAAAATTGAATGGACTTACTATATGGTCTTATTTTCTGTATCAATCATGAAAAGGTTTATTTAACCCGGACACACCTTGCCACTGTCATGAAATATGTTGCCGGTAGAGAACTCTTTAAATGAATATGTACCGCATGGTGATTCAGTGAAGTTGAGGTTGCTCTTCAACCTACTTACCTTGCTATATCATTAGGCTATCATTATTTTGAACCATGTGTGCCAACCATAGACGTAATCATGTAACTCATGTGCTATTCTTGTCAATAGGAAAGTTACTTATTTCGGCAATTACTTTCAGGGGTCAGCTACTGCCATTCTCCATGCTACGCTGTGCTTTTTGAAAATCGTCAAAGGAAACAAATGCAAAACTCAATTGCGCATGAATTAATGCTGCAAATGCAACACCTCGAGTGTCACTATGATGTTTAACTGGAAAGCAACCTCCTCCTCCTGGACGGGAATCCAACACCTCGAGTGAAAATTTGCGACTTTGTTTACTCAAAGGTGTGATAGTTATGTTTCCTGGATTGCTTGAGTTGATATGACTTTGACTACTTGATCGAATTATGGCATCAAGGTTTCAGTCTGATTTGCTGCATTCCAAACAAAAAAACAACCTTTGGTACTCCCAACATACATAGCACCCGAAGTTTTTCCGAGAAAAGAATAACAAGGTAAGTTCTGCGTGTTACAATATGCGGTTATTTTTTCTGAATTTTAAGCAACCTCTTTATTGATAAAAGAACAAGGTAAATAGTGTGTAGTAATATTAGTAATAATTATAGATGTAACTAAAATTATGATGCAGTTTAGAATTGAGTTCAAGGAGATTTTCAATTCCACAAGTTTTATTCGGATATGATTATATAGCTTGCTTGCTATGTATGCAACACCTCTTTAGAAAATCATCATCACATATTTTTCCATTGAAAGAGAGCAGCATATAGTTCTCCATCTCTCTCTCTCTCCCGCTCTCTCTCTCCCTCCCTCCCTCCCTCCAACTTCGCAAATCATTGTCCTTAGATAAAATTGAATGGACTTACTATATGGTCTTATTTTCTGTATCAATCATGAACAGGTTTATTTAACCCTGACACACCTTGCCATTGTCATGAAATATGATGCCCCTGGAGAACTCTTTAAATGAATATGTACCGCATGGTGATTCAGTGAAGTTGAGGTTGCTCTTCAACCTACTTACCTTGCTATATCATTAGGCTATCATTATTTTGAACCATGTGTGCCAACCATAGACGTAATGATGTAACTCGTCTGCTATTCTTGTCAATAGGAAAGTTACTTCTTTCAGCAATTACTTTCAGGGGTCAGCTACTGCCATTCTCCATGCTATGCTTTGCTTTTTGAAAATCGTCAAAGGAAACAAATGCAAAACTCAATTGCGCATGAACTAATGCTGAAAATGCAACACCTCGAGTGTCACTATGATGTTTAACTGGAAAGCAACCTCCTCCTCCTGGACGGGAATCCAACACCTCGAGTGAAAATTTGCGACTTTGTTTACTCAAAGGTGTGATAGTTATGTTTCTTGGATTGCTAGAGTTGATATGACTTTGACTACTCGATCAAATTATGGCATCAAGGTTTCAGTCTGATTTGCTGCATTCCAAACAAAAAAACAACCTTCGGTACTCCCAACATACATAGCACCCGAAGTTTTTCCGAGAAAAGAATAACAAGGTAAGTTCTGCGTGTTACAATATGCGGTTATTTTTTCTGAATTTTAAGCAACCTCTTTATTGATAAAAGAACAAGGTAAATAGTTTGTAGAAATATTAGTAATAATTATAGATGTAACTAAAGTTATGATGCAGTTTAGAATTGAGTTCAAGGAGATTTTCAATTCTACAAGTTTTATTCAGATATGATTATCTAGCCTGCTTGCCATGTATGCAACACTTCTTTAGAAAATCATCATCACATATTTTTCCATTGAAAGAGAGCAACATATATTTCTCCATCTCTCTCTCTCTCTCTCTCTCTATCTATCTATCTCTCTCTCTATCTCTCCCTCCCTCCCTCCAACTTAGCAAATCATTGTCCTTAGATAAAATTGAATGGACTTACTATATGGTCTTATTTTCTGTATCAATCATGAATAGGTTTATTTAACCCTGACACACCTTGCCATTGTCATGATATATGTTGCCGGTGGAGAACTCTTTAAATGAATATGTACCGCATGGTGATTCAGTGAAGTTCAGGTTGCTCTTCAACCTAATTACCTTGCTATATCATTAGGCTATCATTATTTTGAACCATGTGTGCCAACCATAGACGTAATCATGTAACTCGTCTGCTATTCTTGTCAATAGGAAAGTTACTTCTTTCAGCAATTACTTTCAGGGGTGCCATTCTCCATGCTACGCTTTGCTTTTTGAAAATCGTCAAAGGAAACAAATGCAAAACTCAATTACGCATGAATTAATGCTGCAATGCAACACCTCGAGTGTCACTGTGATGTTTAACTGGAAAGCAACCTCCTCCTCCTCCTGGACGGGAATCCAACACCTCGAGTGAAAATTTGCGACTTTGTTTACTCAAAGGTGTGATAGTTATGTTTCCTGGATTGCTAGAGTTGATATGACTTTGACTACTTGATCAAATTATGGCATCAAGGTTTCAGTCTGATTTGCTGCATTCCAAACAAAAAAAACAACCTTTGGTACTCCCAAAATACATAGCACCCGAAGTTTTTCCGAGAAAAGAATAACAAGGTAAGTTCTGCGCGTTACAATATGCGGTTATTTTTTCTGAATTTTAAGCAACCTCTTTATTGATAAAAGAACAAGGTAAATAGTGTGTAGTAATATTAGTAATAATTATAGATGTCACTAAAATTATGATGCAGTTTAGAATTGAGTTCAGGGAGATTTTCAATTCTACAAGTTTTATTCAGATATGATTATCTAGCTTGCTTGCCATGTATGCAACACTTCTTTAGAAAATCATCATCACATATTTTTCCATTGAAAGAGAGCAGCATATAGTTCTCCATCTCTCTCTCTCTCTCTCTCTCTCTCCCTCCCTCCCTCCCTCCCTCCAACTTAGCAAATCATTGTCCTTAGATAAAATTGAATGGACTTACTATATGGTCTTATTTTCTGTATCAATCATGAACAGGTTTATTTAACCCTGACACACCTTGCCATTGTCATGAAATATGTTGCCGGTGGAGAACTCTTTAAATGAATATGTACCACATGGTGATTCAGTGAAGTTGAGGTTGCTCTTCAACCTAATTACCTTGCTATATCATTAGGCTATCATTATTTTGAACAATGTGTGCCAACCATAGACGTAATCATGTAACTCGTCTGCTATTCTTGTCAATAGCAAAGTTACTTCTTTCAGCAATTACTTTCAGGGGTCAGCTACTACCATTCTCCATGCTACGCTTTTCTTTTTGAAAATCGTCAAAGGAAACATATGCAAAACTTAATTGCGCATGAATTAATGCTGCAAATGCAACACCTCGAGTGTCACTATGATGTTTAACTGGAAAGCAACCTCCTCCTCCTGGACGGGAATCCAACACCTCGAGTGAAAATTTGCGACTTTGTTTACTCAAAGGTGTGATAGTTATGTTTCCTGGATTGCTAGAGTTGATATGACTTTGACTACTTGATCAAATTATGGCATCAAGGTTTCAGTCTGATTTGCTGCATTCCAAACAAAAAAACAACCTTTGGTACTCCCAACAGACATAGCACCCGAAGTTTTTCCGAGAAAAGAATAACAAGGTAAGTTCTGCGCGTTACAATATGCGGTTATTTTTTCTGAATTTTAAGCAACCTTTTTATTGATAAAAGAACAAGGTAAATAGTGTGTAGTAATATTAGTAATAATTATAGATGTAACTAAAATTATGATGCAGTTAGAATTGAGTTCAAGGAGATTTTCAATTCTACAAGTTTTATTCAGATATGATTATCTAGCTTGCTTGCCATGTATGCAACACTTCTTTAGAAAATCATCATCACATATTTTTCCACTGAAAGAGAGCAGCATATAGTTCTCCATCTCTGTCTCTCTCTGTCTCTCTCTCTCTCTCTCTCTCTCTCTCTCTCTCTCTCTCTCTCTCTCTCTCCCTCCCCCTCCCTCCCTCCCTCCAACTTAGCAAATCATTGTCCTTAGATAAAATTGAATGGACTTACTATATGGTCTTATTTTCTGTATCAATCATGAACAGGTTTATTTAACCCTGACACACCTTGCCATTGTCATGAAATATGTTGCCGGTGGAGAACTCTTTAAATGAATATGTA